>NW_011352460.1:435425-498009 GCF_000735185.1 Notothenia coriiceps
GGAGGGGGTTGTTGTGTGGATACTAATATTTCCTCAGGTGTGTCCAGTGAAGCGAAAGGTGGACAGGGAGGTGGGTCCAAATGCAAATACAACGCCGCCGCGTCCATACAATCTTTTAGGCGGGGTTCTTATGTATAATTGCTGAGTGTACATATATGAAATTACTTTTTTAAAACGTAATTTTCGTTTCTACTCTGGAACAGGGGTAAAATTTTAAAGTTATGCTAGTTATAAGGAACTCATTCGATTATCCCACTGCAATACATCCGTACCATCGCCAAGTGCTCATCTTGAATGCAACAAATAGAAAAGAGAAAATAGGGAACTTTAGCTTGTCTCTTTTCCTAAATAATTTCGGCACCACCCACCCATCATATATATTCGGTAGAGATTATAATGAAAGTTGTGGATTTATGTCAAATCCACTTTAGGGGAACTGTTATGTAAATTCAGTGCAAGTCAAAAAGTCACCGTTATTACACGAAAATGAGGTGATGTCAAATAATGTCGAATCAACGGTAAAATGAAAAATACAAAGCTAATCTTCCGATGTGTTTATTTTCGAATAAATCTTTTGAACTCTAAGGTCACACGGTTGAGTAAAACTGTCCTATTGTTGACACCTGACTCATTGAAGACAAATATCTGAAGAGACAAGTTCACACACATGAGACATAATTTACGAGCATCAACTAAACTTAACTTTAACACTAAAATTTAGAGTTGGCGTGTCAAACAGGTAGTCTTTTAACCCTGTGGTAAACAATTGAAACTAAATTTGTAAACATCTAGATTCGCGAAATACTTTCATCCGCCATGACATAAGCTGCCCAATTTGAATTGAATTTGAATGCGGAATACATTACATTTTGGTTGACACGGTGACTTTTATGTATTGTTGGCCTCCGCTCCGTCAGAGCTAAAGAAACTCCCGGTGCGTCGCTCTCAATGATTAATTTCCCCCACCCGGGCTGCGACACCTCTTGAGCGTTAGTCCAAGGTAAAACCATTGGGAGAAGGAAGCATACGGGCAAACAGATTTTGTGGAACTTGCGGACAGAAATTTGTTGAGAGGACAATAGAGGTAGTGCTGTTGGACGTCTAGGCGTGTCGGACCAAATTCCGCGCAGTGAGGTGTCTTTGACGAGAGGCACGACGGTACTCCGTTGTCGTGTGCAGATTTCCTCAGAGGGGCCTACAGTGTGTGTTCTGCCATCCGTCTGAAATCAAACTGCATCATGGAGATTCAGATTATATTTATTGTATTCCAAGAGGAATATTTCTGAATAATGAGCTGCCGTACAGGCTGTGGATCCTTCAGGGAGCTGGTGGTGAATCAATCCTTTACATTTCAAATTGTGATGAGTGTAAAAGGACAGACATGGAGCGTAGCAGTCACATGGCGGCTGTGTGTCCTTGCTGTGTCCTTTCACCAGTGTGACAGTATCTGTGTGTGTTATTGTGCTGCCTTTTTGAACAGTTGATTTAATGAGAACATTGCATGTATTTAATTTGAAGCTAGATGATGTCTATTGCTTTTCCGCAAGTCCTCTGATAATTTCTTATGAATTGATTCAATAAAGTATGCTTGGTGAACTTGACCCTCTTTCTATGTTTTATCTTTATTTCTTTGCCTAAAGCTGTGTTGGATTGAATTCACTTTAATGTTAACTTATACAGTATGATGCCTGAGACTATATAAGAAGGAATGTCACAATGTTCGTTTTGAATGTTCTTAAGTCTTGGTACTTAGATATACTTCTCAACTTTGTGAGGAGCTGTCAGGGGCCGTTTTAGTGCCTATGAGCAAAGAGGTCATGATCCTGAGTTGAAGTCCCAGAGAAGGCTTTGCCCACCTGCGCTGTGTTTGGAAGCCTTCTTATTCAAGTGGAGAACGATTCAAATGCCCCAGATAGTCTTAGAGTGTCCAACACAGTTATGCAATGCATTTGACATGAATTTGTTTAAACCTAACATCATTTTAGAAAAGCAAGATCTGGGTGTGATAAAAGCAAACAGACTCGTCTAACTCTGTGAGGATGTGTCCTCAAGCTACTTCTCTTAACAGTAGTACATTATTTGTATGTACATACTTAGTGATTGTTTCCCATTAAATCTTTCTAACTGTGTGTGTGTGTGTGTGTGTGTGTGTGTGTGTGTGTGTGTGTGTGTGTGTGTGTGTGCATATACTTAACTTATGTTTATTAATAATAGATAGGTATGGATATGTGTTTAAAATATGTCACCCCTTGAGTCAGTTTGCTCTCTTTATTTATTTTTATTTATTTTTATCTTATCTTTTATACCCTTAATAGTCCAACAGAGGGTAAATGTACACTTCCGCATTTGACCGATCCTAGTGTTAGGAGCAGTGGGTTCCATTATGTACGGCCCCCGGGGAGCAGTGTAGGGAACGGTGCCTTGCTCAGGGACACCTCGGTAGAACTTCACTTGGGAACAGTCGTCAATCAAGACCTTCTAAAAGTAACAATTACACGTTCATTTACAACACTTTCTTGATTGGCCTTATCTCTCAATTTTCCTGAAAGTGAACTAGGGTGTTCTTGAACTTGTTTTTCATTCATAGTATTCATACACACACCAATGTTAATCCAACAATGCCCTGAAATGCAGAGAATATATTTATCAGGTTGTATTCACCCATGTCAAAGTCAATCAAATAGTGCGTGCTGATATCCTAGGTGCATTGATACCACAATGTGTTGCAATGCTGAGGAAATAACTAATTAGCATAAACAGATACAAAAAATGTATCTAAAAAATGCAGCTCAATACTGCTGTGATTTACTTTTCTTTTTTTTATTTATTGATTTATTTAAAAAAAAGGGACAGTGTACATTAATCAACATATTAAAAACATGTAAAAGTACTCGAATTCGCCAAAAGGCTAGTTTTCACCGATAGTCCATTTGCCAGATGGTGATAGACATCCTAAAAGCAAGAATTAAAATACCATGACGTTGTTATACCAAAAAATAAATAAATAAATAGACGACATCACTGAATACAGATAAGAGTACAGTAAGTCATGATAATAAATAAAACATTCACAATATGCACTCATACACACACCTACACCCCCACATCAGTAATGAAACTGTTGGTTTTCAATGAGCCACTTTTTTGCACTGTGCTTGAATGTGTAGTAGGATGAAGATTCTCTTATTGGGCGTGGTATTGAATTCCATTGATGGGATGCGTGGAATTGATTGATTGATTGATACATTTATTTCGAACCAGTAAAATAAATAATTACAAAACAAATATTGCAGTGCATAGTCATGTAAGAGAAATCAAAACAAAAAAATTACATTTACAACAACAACAACAACAGCATTAGCAACATAAACAATCCCACATCTCGTGTTCGAAAAGGAGTGAGAAGAATTATAATTTATTTAATCTCACCCCCTTGTCCCTAAATGATTTATATACAATCTATAATCTGCAATAATTATCATTATTATTAATTATTATTGTTATTATTATTATTATTTAGGGCCGGGACTTTAACGCGTTAATTAAGATTAATTAATTACACAAAAATTAACGCGTTAAAAAAATTAACGCATTTGATCGCAACTTATTTTCTGCACCGGCGGAACGTTCTCATGTGATGAGTTCAGGGGTACCGGGATTATACTGGAGGCAACGCAACTAAGCATTCATCGACTTCAGACAACAACAAACAGAAGTAACAATATCAAACATCGAACGAAGAAGCTCGATGAGACGCTTTTGCTCTGGAGGCCCGGTGGATGGGAGCATTTTGTTTTAAAAAAACGGACGCGGATGGAAGCATCAAATAAGAGCACCGGTTGTTTGGCAAATTATGGGCAAAAAGGAAATGTTCATATCACCTTCGCAAGCACCATCAAAGCCTGCGAAGTTCACCTCATGCAAAAACATACTAGCAGCCCTCGCGTGGAAGTCTAGCGTGGACGGTTAGGGCCTAGGGTTTCACAAACTACCAATTATTTACTAAGTCGACTAGTTTTCTCAAAATAGGTAGTCGACTGCTCAGTGGTTTCAAAGTGGGGGGGGCCGCCCGGCCCTGGGGGGCGCAGGTCACGCTAGGGCCTCAGAAAATGAGCACGGGAAGCATAAGAAAAAAAAAATGAAAGACAAAAAAAAAAAATTCAATTACCTCTTTTATGAAATATTTTTAATATCTGATTCTTAAAAAAAAAAATCATAATTATAAAATATAATTTATAATCAATGGGAACATATACATTTGCCATAGTGCATTTTTCTGATTGGCTAACGCAGCAAACATCGTTAAACGCCCGACGCCATGACTGTTCATTNTCCCACATCTAGTTTTCGAAAAGGAATGAGAAGAAGTATAACTTATTAATCTCACCCCCTTGTCTCTAAATGATTTATTTATAATCTGCAATAATTATCATTATACATTAGCAAGCATGCTAACACTCAGAGCTAGCCATGGAGCTAACGCTGTAGGCTACTGGAGAGAATATGTGTAACGTAATGTCCTTGTGGTAAACCCTGCGAGAGACAAAGGTTTGAGGAGGCTGTGGCTCAGTGGATAGTACGATGGACTTCGAATCAGGGGATAGCAAGTTCGAGTCTCACTGCAGTCAGCATGTCGTTCACCCCAAATTGCTCATGTGGGGATTGTCCACAGTACTGAATGTATGTAAGTCGCTTTGGATAAAAGCGTCTAACAAATAACATGTAATGTAATGTTTGAGCTCCATACTGTTTAAGAAATAAAGCTAGAAGTTGGTAGAAGCATAACATGGCATTTAATCACCGCAGCGTTTAGCTGAGCTTCTCCCCGTAGAAATCTCTCTAGCAAAGGGAAAGCTGCGTGATGCTACAAAGGGGCGCGGCTAGCAGAATCAGCCTGTTTGCAACAGGGCTGCAAAAGAGAGGTATGAGCAGTATGAGGCATGGCTACAATGGATGATCTGTTTGGTATTTTAAGCAAAAACTTCACAGACATGTTTTGTATAGGTATGGCCTTACAATATTTTTTACCAATACAGCATAATAGGTCCACTTTAAATTTCCATTCACGTGCCCAGTTTGACTTAATCTTAAATGCCTTTTTTGCCGCAAAACTTGTATATATTATGAGGGAAATTAAATCCTACCTGGAAAATCTGACAGTAAACACTATTTTCAAAATCAACTGTAATTTTAATATTGGCATAAAGCATTTCTGCCCTTTGTTTTGAGATATTGACCACAATGACCTAATACAACCAGATACTATATTAAAGGGCCAATCTATCATCGCCTGTTCTACAGCACTGTGCTCTGCCTCATAAATTGGTGTTCCACCTTCCTGTACGTGACTGTAGAGGAGCAGAGGGGACGAGTATGAAAGATGCAATCTTGCCTCTGCACCTCCGGGAAGCGGGGCAGTAAAGAAGATTGCTTATGTAAATAGCTCTGTTGCTGTAATCTTCTGTTGATGAGGTCTCTGATGTGACAGCTTGACACTGAAGATTTTCCAATTTTTTTGTTCTTTGAATTAAGGAGAATTTTACTTTTGACTCACAGGAGTATCAGGGCATTCGTTTAAGAAGGGATGTCCAATAATAATCACAGAAGCCGCAGCACTCATACATGGTAGTGCTTGATTAAAATGATGGCGTATCGAGGGAGTGTTTTTGTTAATGAAATTGGACAGTCATAATTGTTGTCCTTGGTCGTAGAGTTAATGCCGTGCTGTTTACTTTGTAAGAGCTCATCTTTATGCTGCAACTGGAGTGTGGTATTAACAAGCATGACATCCATGTAGGCTAATGCTAATTAGTGCGTTCTGCATGATTGACCGGACTTTTCCCTCGAGCCCTGCCAGTGTTTTCAGATTGTTTGGAGGACTTTCTGTTCTTTACTTATTGGGCTGATGCTGTTCTGCAGGTGTGCTATAGCAATGCTAGCCCAGCTTTCTGTGGTATGACACAACTGAATTAAGATATAACTTTCATGTTTGTGCATGCACACTCTCGCCTTACGCCCTTTTCTTGATGTGGACGGAGGAAGAAGCTGTTAACCTAAAAAAGGCCTGTGATTTTCTCATCCTCATTCCACACACGGAGGTAAAAAAGCAGCGGACCGAAGAGTTCCAAGACCTGGCAGAGAGGCTTAGCGATGACCCTGCTGCCCGCTGTCTTCACGCTTCTGACTGGCATTGAATGTGTGCGCATACCCTGCAGGCCTTGCATCAGCTTGAAGCGCACACAAGCTTCTCACAACTTCACACACATAAAACCTGCCCACTCTTGTGAGACTTGGGATTGTTTGTCAGCTTTTTGTGTGAACGCTTGTTCAAAGCCTTTGATTTGAAATGAAGCTGTGAGCAGAAAGACAAGCGGCACGGAGAGGTGAAGATACCAGACAATTCCATTCTCACTTCATTTGTTCTTATCCTTTGCCAGCTACCTAGTGTTTGCCATTCTATAAATAGGGTTGAGGAGATGTTGGAGAGGAGACTTTGTTGGAAAATGTATTTCCATGGAGACAGACTTCATTAGGCTTTGGATATTTGATCAGAGAGCCAATGAAAGGGACAGTATTCTGGGTGAGTTTAGCAAAAAGTATGTATTGCATTTCATATCGTCAGGAGAGTGTTGCCATAGCACTGTGGTTAAGTCAATTTACAAGAATGTTGTTCCTCTCTGCTGCTTGCAGATGTCTGTTTTGACTCCAAATTATGCAACCCCATCTTTCATACTTTGCCCATATGCAACAGACTCTTGAAACCATTGTGTTTGTAATGTTTACACCACTTTACTTTGCTTGAAACCAAACACATGCACAGTGAGTCAGACACACAAACCCAGATTTAAATCTAATTTCCATAGACCAGTCTCTGAGAGTACGAGCTTCTGCTCATTTGAATCTCCCTGGAATCTCATGATCCACTGGTATGATCCTGAATGAGTCATGTGAATGTGTTTTCCTATAATAGTGCTCTATTAGGTTGCTGTAAGTTAGGTAAATATTGCCACATGTCCAGCATATGGTAGCTTTATTCAATAAATGTAATGTTTTTGCTTTCGTTGTTTCCTTGTTGTGCTCATGTGGGTAACAGAGTGTCGTCTCCCAGGGTTATTGATCTGGGTGTGGCTGTTTGCAGTTTCTTTGGCATTGGATAAAGGAAAGTGCAATTTTTCCACTCTGAAAATGAAAGAAACTCAGCTGATACACATCTCATTGACCCAGTTATTTGTATCACTTCTTTGGTGTTTTATTTGCTGCAAAGCCCATCTGTAACAGAGCTCCATAAATGTATTTTTATGCATGGAGAAGAGACAATGATGAGAGAAAGGCTACAGATGTATTCCCATACAGCCGCCGCATGGAAATCAAAAGCTTGTCTTTCAACTAGATACCAGGTATCAGCCTGCTTGTTGTTTACCCAGGGAAAGTAGTCGAGCAGCAAAGAGGCAAGAGGCTGAGTTTAGCATCAGAGCGGATCAGTGATGCACCTCCAGCTGAGCGTTCAACTCTTAGTGCCAGACTCGTTACTGAGCTTGGTCCTGAGGGGAACCCTGGGGAAAGCCCAACCTGGACATCAACTGGACGGTAAATAAAATGTATGGAGGAAGGAAAAAAAGAAGGGGAAGTGAAAGTGGAGATTTCTTTAGGGGGAGAGAAGGCTAGGGGTATCTTGTTTTCTGGATAGGTTATAGCAACACAATCACAAGGTTGTTTTTGTCTTCAGCCCTAGGCAACATTTTCTAAAGTTATCCAGATATTTTATACCGCTTTTAGAGACATGTCAGAAATTCTTCTTGCCTAGAATCATGGCCATTTGCAGTTGAATTCAAACCAAGTAAAGGTTCTTGGAGCACTTCAAAAATCCTGGTGCTGCAGTTGCCTGGGTTACACTTTGCAAATTAATATTGTCCCTTTTTCCAACAGAGAGTTGAAGGTTATCCATCTCATTGTCTTCTGTTCTCTGCCCTATATGCAGTGGCGGCGCCAGGGTATGGCTGGGGTAGGCTACAGCCATACCAAGAAATGGCTTAGCCCCACCATGACAAATTACTTTAAAGTAAGCAAATTCAATTAAATAATAAGCAAAATGTTGAGAACACGGCTTGCGAAAATATACGGGTCGTGTCCACAACACACAAACTGATCCTGCTGTTACAACAAGTGCACGTTACTGATGCAATATGGATTAGACGTCACGTTCACAGTGATCCCTTTTTATTTACTACAACACAAATGTGCCATTTTTATTTCATACTGTTCCATTTTGATTGAGACAGGGAAATAATCTAAACCTCACGTGTGGCGTTTCACTGTCAAGGGGGGGCGATATAGCGTGTATGTAATTACATTGCAAATACTGACTTTAGCCCCACCACTGTATGGGTTAGCCCTACCATAGATTACCCAAGAAAAATACTCTTGCGCCGCCACTGCCTATATGCAAAAATGTCCTCAGTTCATGACATCATTTCATATACCAGGATATAGTACAACGATTCTCTGTGCAGACATGCATTCAGTAGGAAGCCTTCTTCACAACTCGGCCATTGGGTGACTGGCCTGCACTCTTCACTCCATTGAGTGAATAAATGTAACGCTACAATGCACAGGCAGTGGCAGTGTTCATTCTAGTCTTGAATTATTGAATTGCCTATGAGGCTTTCCCACAATTTATACTTCCTTTGATGATAAGCTGATATTTTCTTGTCAAATATAAATTAAAGAGAGCTGTTGCTGTTCATTAAAAACATATCTTATTTCACAAAAACCCACAGGGAAAAAGGCATGAAGTCTTATTCTGCAGTATATTACTTTATTACCATTTACTTCACAACTCTCACTGTAGATCCCAACTGACATCTTAAGCACCAAAATACATTTGTTATGTCTTTAAGGCATTGGGAGAGTCCGAGCAGGAGTAGTCTGTCAGCGCACATAGCCTCATAAAAAAATACTGATCAGATAAATGGCTACTGTCCTCCTTTAAATTCTGATGGAAAACAGACCAAGATGGACGGTGCATCAACATTTTGAAATGCTTGTGATACCTGTACCATGAACAGGACCTGCGATGTGATCATGGTGGTTAACCCTATCACAGGAAGGCACACAAAAAGCTTTTGTTTGCCTCAATGATGTCATGGAGATTTGAGGTTCACTCAAACCGCAATAATGTCAACATTAGTTGGGTGCCTTGCAGAGATCTGCTGATTGAAAACCGCAGCATGTTCCGTTTTCATTAATAATATGTTACATACACATAACTCTTAAGCAGAGCCATAATATTGCAGGTCAGCAGAGTTACTTCCTGATATGTGCAGTGGAAATGATATACAACCTCACCTTACAATGCCCAAATATCAAGTATGCTGTAAGTATCGGGTTAAAGAGAGACAAATGGTAGGTGATAGGACAAGCCATTCAGTCAAGTGGGAGTAGTCGGTGCTCCTGTAACCCCTTAATGCCTTAAAATGTGTTAAATCTTTGAAATATCACTGTTAATCTTAATAAGATAAACATTTTAATACTGGATTTTAAATGTTATAATGAATAGTCCAAGCATTTTCAATCTGTTCAACACAGTTGTATTAACATTTGACTGGTTATCTTATGTGGTTGGCTGTAGTGCTGCAGTTTGGATAGATAGGCAAAAAGCAGGAAGCAAAAACTTTGCATCCTTACATACAACTGACCACCTCCTGTGCCTCTTCTACATTTTGCCCTTTTGGGATACAGCACACCATATCCTTAATTCCACTAGAGACACATGACAGGCCTATAAACATTTAATTGGTGTGGTCGACTAGAGTTGCATTACAGTTTGTACTTGTAGCTGCAGCGTTGGGAAGCTACAGACTCTTGATCAAGAGGCCGAAAAAGTGCTTGTGGTTTTTAAACTTAGAGATGCGGGGTGCGGACATTATGCAGTTGCCGTTTGTGCTCATGCAGCAGCTGACTCTTATAAGCAAACTACTTCCTATTCGGATACCTTAAAACCCTTATAGCTTTTTCTGCTGGCGGTGTAGAATAAGAGCCACTTAGTTTAGGAACCTGGCGCCAATTCTGAGTGCAAGCCATATTATACTTAATATATACAGCAGTTGGCTGTGTCACTCAATTATATACCTAATTGTGTAAACACTGAATGTTGGTATTGATTGAGAACGTGCCTTCTTCTGTTCCAAAATTATAATCTAGCACAGTGTGTTGGTGGTTCTTGCTATTTGTGGCTTTCACTGATGCTAAGAAGGAGTGCTTTGTAATGACGACACACACAGAGACCTGCAGACATGCAGAGACACCCACTCAGACAGAATGTGTTCCTGCACTGTTCTTCCTCTCTGTTTCTCTTCACTCACTCGTCTCCCCCTCACGCCCACGCTTCTACTCTCTGTGCTGCTGATCATCGGTTTATCTGTACAGCTCTGTAGGATGTGTAACTGTCTTTTGTTTCAGATAAAGCAAACCACACATTTCATACAACCATTTTGGTTTCACACCTATTTTTTGGCTCTCGGCAGTCTATTTCTGAAGCTTTACATGGGAGCCTTCCTCTTCTGCACTTTATATTCTTTTTGTCCTTCCTTACTTTGGTTTGTTCTGACATTTTAAGGCCATTCCAACATTTACAGCAATGCAATATTGTTGCTATCTCTGCCCATTCTAAGCTTTATTAGGATAGCACCTGGGGCCATAAATCAGAAAATTATATTTTGAGTCGATGTAAGACTTTTTCTATAATGTCTCAGCCTTTGTGCTGCCTGCACAGCCCTTTTATTCTGTCCTATAGTCTGCCCTTGTTTTTCCCTAGTTCTCATCTTGAGAAACCTGGGGATGAAGCTGCTTTGTTGCCGTATTCCATTATGAATGAAGGCAGTTTTCAGCCTGCCCATTCATCTCTGCTGCAGCAGGAGACACTGAGCTGTCAACCTCACTTTCTGCACACCCCCGCCTTCCTGACCCTGTTTGCATAAACAGGGAATACATTGCAAAGGGGGTACTACTTGATTGCGTCATGTTTCTCCGGTGATAAAATGAGGGCGGCCAATGACTGTGCAGCCCTCTCCCCTTCTGTCTGGTTTATATTGGTGTGCCGGACCCTGCAGCATGGCTACGCTAATTTCTTTGTCCGGACTTGTCACACATTTGTACAACCAAACAAATGCACACAAATGTCTATGTACTTGAGAGGCTGACTGTGTCTATGATGTGGTTAGTTTAAGTCCTTCACATCCCCTCGGCTTACTTGAGCAGGTGATTGCTATGTATCCTTGAGCCCCTATCTTTATATGTATACCCATCATCAGGGAACATCCAGGGAAGCCTTGTAACTGGATCAGTTCTCTTAAGCTATAAAATACTTTCATTGGATTGGACAGCGGTCACTCAGCAGCCTCCCCACCCCTCTTTACCCTGCGTGTGCAGGCAACGGGTTGTGCTTAATGTGTTGGAAATTTCATGTAATTCTCCACTCCTCATCTCTTCTCTCGGTGGCCAGTGATTGCATGCAGCCTCTCCACTTTCTCCTTCTCTTAACCCCTCCTCCATCTCCCTTGGGTTGACTGCATTTCTACTACTAGTGAGGGAGATGCAGACTGGGTGAATGAGAAAGGCAGGAATAAGAAATTAGAAAGTAAGATACGGGAGTGGGCAGATGTAGCCAGATTGCTCACCTTGATTCCAACTTTGCCATTTTACTCCCTATGCAATATGGTTTCAGAAAAAAAACCGTTATTGTCATGCTGTTCCTTCCTAGAACTCAGAAAGCAAAGTCAGATAAAGAGGGATCTTGGGCAACCTCTCTCTTAACCATCAGATACAAATTGGCTAACTACAACATTTCCCATAACTAACTGGATTAAAACGCACCTACAGTAATTTGCCAACAACAGTGTGACGGGATAGAAAATAAATTACTTCTGCAACATTTTGCACCATGGGAGTGCCACATGGCTTGGTCTTAGGACCATTGATCTTGTGATTTTGAAAACATTCTGTATGCATATGATCGATCGATACACCCATTGGCAGATAATGTATCAGAACGAAACATATATTTTTGTAACTCTCTTTTGTTGTTCTATAAAGAGTAAGCGTTTACTCTGGACTATGTACCTTTCCATAGTAACCTGAATATGTTTCTTTTTATACTCAATGTGTAATTTAAAATAGCTGCGTGCAATAAGAAAAGAGAAAATGAATTAGGTTAATAAGGCCGTCCCCTATCTGTACCAAGCCCCCAGGAAGTGCGCCGGACTCTGAGGAAAATATTCGTTGTGGCCAAACGGCGGTACTACACTTTCGTATCAGTCGCTGGGCCCGGAAATACTTTTCCCATTGACTAACATTGGGAAAGAGACTTCTGTAAATCGCTGGATCATTTTTTAAACTAAATAAACTACCCAGTATGAACATTTGTATAGCCCTTATTAAAAACATTCGGTCCTCAAGTTGTAAAATGTGCTAATAACGTTAATCTGAGAGTTATTATCCTCGGCATCTAACCCACGGGACCACGCAGCCCGGCACGTTCATGTTACGTGTTCAGTACTACATGCGTTTTACCTTTACCCATGGATGCACAATAAGAACGGATTATATGAATACTTTCGTGACGTTTCGCTCTCTCAAAAATTGGGCCATTTTGTCTTCATGCTCCAATGAGCAACTCTCATAGGAATGAATGAGCCTCCCACGCTGTATCCAGTTCTTATACATGATCTGTACTGGCTCTTTTCTCGATCTGGTGTACTGGTTAACTCGCTTAACTGGGAACAAATAGCAATCCAATCAATTTACTTACAATTATCTCACAGCAGCCCACACACACACACACACGCACACACACACACACACACACACACACACACACACACACACACACACACACACACTATAAATAGTTTTTTGTACAGTACGCTCCATCTGGATTCACTGAGTTGTATTGTTATGTGGTGAAGTGTTAAGTATTATTTTTAGGCTTTTGAATTGTCTAATTCTAAGGAGTATCAGGTGCTTGATATTCCCCACTTGCTCCCCTCTTGTGTATCAAGGCTTGAGTTGGTGCTTTTACTTGTTGGAATTTCCCCCTGCGGTGACTGGAGCGGCAGAGTTGTCGAGGGTGTACAAGCTATTATCAACTGCTTCCATGCAGAGAATTATTTTTCAAAATGAATGAATTGTTATGGCTAATCGACTCTTTGGTAGACATTGCTGAATACACAGTCGGATGCCAACTTTGCAGAGCACACACACAGGCCTATTCGACTGCTCCATCTTTCACAGAGGCGCACTTAACTTGGCATCTGTTATATCTAAGATTAACTATTTGCCAATCTGAGTTGTGAGGTATCTTGCATAAGAAGACATCTGAGTCCTGTGGCTGCTTGCTGATGAGTCGTTTCCAGTAACTGGGGAACACGTCAGTTCAGGCGTGGGGAATGTGCAGAGAGGATAAAATACTGGAGTCTGCGCCTGCCTCAGACTTCATGTGAGCGTTACAGTACATAACCTGTTGCTGCGGATCAGGCAGCTCTCAGGTGTCAACACACTTACAACATGTGAAGCATCATGGATTAGTAGTTGGTGTGATAGGAGCTACCTGAAAAGACTGCAAGCTGTGCACCCTCAGAGTTTAGGTTTGGCATATCACAGTGAGATTGGTCCCTTAGCAGCAGCAAGCTCATAACACACTCCGTCATAAATCAATCAGTAAATCAATACATGGCTGCCAGCGGTTGCTTATTTTCTCCCTGTGACAAGGAGAGTGGAGCACGTTCTGAGTGTGTCACAAGGGATGTGGCTGATGTATGTTATTTCATTTGAAATGGAAAAAAATTCCACTTCTATGAAGTTGTTTTGTCGAGAAAAAAAACGTTTACCACTGAAAATGTCCTCATGATAATAACAAAAAGCTAATGCATAACAATAGAAAGTTACTCCAATAACAACAACAGTTCTTGCTTGAAAGAAATAATAATTTCCACTTAAAAATCAGCATACAGTAAATTGTTAATAGGAATATATATATACATAGGGCTAATTATTATCCCTAGTTTATTGCCTTGCAAGCTTTTAGAAACTGCATTCAGTCTCACCCTAGTTAGCGGTGAATGCTTGAAAATGTACTATTCTGCTGACTGGATAACAGTATGGGATGTTTTCGTGTCTGTTACATTGGCTTTGCAAGCAGAAAATAAGTCTGTCTCTTTACCTGCTTATAGCTTATTGTGTTTGATCGACAAAGAAAAGGCATTGTCAGTAGGGACTTAACCTGCTGGTGCCTTGTGTATCAGGAGACTTGGTTGTTATGTTGAGCGTATACATGCTGTATAATGCTACTACAGTGCTTGGTATCTAGAGAGAGCAGCTGTTGTCCTCAGTGGCATCTAATCAACAGAAATAGTCGGAGCCTCCCCTCACTGGGACACGGGCCTCGTGGTGCAGACAGGTCACAGCGACTCCTTTCAGAAACAACGCATAAATAAACTGAACATACGATAGTTTATTTGGCACTTCCTGGATTATGTTAGTGCCGGTAACGATACATTTTTCATTAAAGTATCCTTTTTAACTTTGATTCTTCTTTGAATCCGAATCAGAAACACTTAACACATACGAGGAATGCATACATAAACACAGTCAAAGAAGATCAATTGTAATTGCCTTTTATACTGTTACAAACTCTTTTTATATTGGTTAAGCATTGTCTCAATAACTATATTTCTGGGTTCTATGTCAATATTGATTTAAAATGACTATGTCATCCTTGAAAATCAAACAGGATTTATGTATGAATTAGTTGACATCATGAAGTCATCTTAATGTTTTGGTGTTTATTTTTTGTACACCATAGACCCACTGTTATTGCACAACAAGTAAAACCTGTAGTACTTTTTGAACCAGAATCTTATTGACCCATACATACTGTATTATTCTGTTGCCGCAGCGTGAATTCACTGCCAGCATGAAAATGAGCCGGTTTGGTTGCTTGGCCGAGACCTCACATCAGTAAATACCCCACATCACTGTGGATACTCTCTTGGCGGTTGTTGGATACTTTTTTATAGTTGCTGGACTCCTGAGTTAATGCTGTAGGCCTGCCTTTGTAAATATAAGGAGGAGGGAGTAATCCTGCAGCAACATGCTATCTGTTATCTCTGACCTTAGCACCAAGGTCCAATGCCTATCTTAATGGTGAATACACTGTGTTAAAAAGCTCCAGTTTGTGTTGAAAGGTCCATGTCAAACACACTCATAAACAATGGAAAGTGTGTTTTAATAACTGACTCAACAATCTTTCCCAGTATTATTTCTGCCTATTTGCAGAGCTGGAGGCAAAAATGTCAGCTGGTTATCATAGCAGCTCCCCAAGGGTAGCTAATGTTCAAGCTTGACTTGTTCTGAGCCTTAACAACCCTGCATGCTGAGAATCTCACTTTCCGTAGAATATATTCTGAGAGAAACTACAGACACCATTTCCCAAAGTGTTCCTTGTGTAAAGATAGATTCATTACTGTTAGTGTTTCCACTGGCAAAAACTCAAATGGCCACACTACGAGCTCTGTCCTTCCTTGTAAAAATGTAATTTTCCAATGCTGAGAGTCGTTAAAAGAGAGGTAATTGTGTGTGTAATAACACATACTGTAGAGAGACATCCATTTGTAGATTTGAGCTCTGATACAGAAAGGACACAGCAGATATGTCATTAGACAGATTAATATATATTCACGTGCCAGCCTGCTTTTTATAGGTTATTTAACTGATTACTAATGGTTAATTAATGTATAGCTTACATTTACTGGCAGCATGGGGGCTTAGCGGTTAGCCCTGCATGTCACAGCTGCCTAATGGTGCATCTCTGTGTGAATGTTCTTCCTCTGTCTGTGTGTGGGTTTCTTTCCACAGTCACAGCACATGCAGATTTGTTGACTCGATAGCGCTTGTAGTTGTGAATAAAAGTGTCAATTTGAGTTTTGAGTGTGAGTGTTAGTCCTGTGATAGACCAGCGGCCAGTCCTGGGTGAACGGAGCTTCTTTCACCACTGCATGCTGGGATACAGTTCAGCCTGGAGTAACACACCTAACACACCACGACATAAAGTGCAGACAAAACAATCAACATATTGGGTTAAAAAGCAGGTGGCAGGGTAGCTCTTTTTGCACTTGCTCTTATTATCTTGATCATAAAAAGTTAAACATTTAAAATGAATTGTTACATGTTTCTAAACTAGGTATTAAATATGTTGGCAGATTATACCACTGTTATGCTGCAATGTAGATACATGTGTTTTTAGAAGTCTAGCTTGTCTGTAAAAAACGATTTATGAAGCAATTTACTTTACTCTACTTTAAATAATGTGACCTTTTGGGATTGCCTTTCTAACTAAGTTAGAAGTATTAGAACCCATTAAAGCACCACCAACCAACCCCAAGATTTGATGCCGGTTTTCGAGAAAAACAAGTTAAGACAGACTCCTTAATTATGGGAGTGTTTTTTGCATCTTCAGAACATCTGAAAGCATGCAGATGAGAAACATCTAATATTTGCATGTTCCTGTGGTTTGCACCTGCAGTCTTCCACACACTTTCAAACTGAGTCATGAACGTGACATTTGGGATGTGAGTGAATCAGGTCCTAACTGTTTTATTTTTAACAGCGTTGCCTCTTAGATGTGCTGGTGGTGATGGTGGATGGATTAAAAAAAAAAATCATGTCTGACCTTTCAGGGTGTTGTTGCTTTCTGTGCCTAAAGCAGGTTTGTTGAGCGCTTGAGTGACATACAAGTGTGTGCGATCAGAGCCCCACAGAGGCTGCATAGACATGGGTCTCATATGAGTGGTTCATGGGGTACACTAGTTGGTTTTCAGCATGCTCAGTCAAGGTGTTTTAATGGAGACTTCATCTCCATCTTATTTTTCTTCAGGGCTGGGAGGCAGGCAACATCTGAGCACGTACACTAACTTTAAAGTGAAAGTATTTTAGTCAATCCAGTCTACCGTGACCCTCTGTCATACACCTGCCTACACACACTGTTACAAATCTCTATCTTACAAATGCTCACAGCCAAAGACACCAAAACAACCCTATTTTGTGCTTTTCCTCTAGTATGATCACGTTAAATTGAAAAAATGCAATGCTTATTGTGGTTTAGAAGTAAATAAGCTGCAGTCCGCTCTTCCATCTCTGATTGACAGTGGCAGCGACAGAGACCCCTCCCCAGCGTACGCAAACGTTTCACATGGAAACTCTACATTCTGTATGCATGGCTCGGACCACATAGTGTTTTTGAATGGCAGCTATAAGGAAATGTCCCTGTCCTGTTCCAGTAATAGAAAATAAAAGCACCACTTTCACGCCTCATTCTTTTAAGTCTCTATTTTAGCTCATTGTGACTTACTGTAGAGCCTGATAGTGGCGGTTGGGAAAATAGCGTGAGGTTTGCTGTTTTCCATTTTTATTGAAATTGTCCCAAACACTTTGTTTTCACTTTGCGCTCGAGATGATGCTCCATAACTTGTTTTTTGTGTCCATTTCACTTCAGCAGGAGGTACTGTCGGCTCCTTTCACCCGTCAGACTGTGAGGAGAGCACATGGCCTACGGTCTGCAGCCCACTCTACAATCTTCACCCAGCCCCCCACTGCCCTGTCTCCACAGGTAAGTGTCTCTGCATGCATGCATGTATGTATTATTGAAAATAACATGTCATTTTAGACGTTATTGAATTCTGTGTAATAAGGCCTCTAGCACAGACCCACATTTATGAGAGCTTTTGGTGTGTATGTGTCTGACAGGACATTGATCCAGAGCTTCTCTATATATTAACAGCAGCTAGCATCAGCACTCTTAGCACTATTAAAAGCTCACTTTATTGCAGTTTTTAAAGTACGACGGATAGGTCAGTCAGAATGTTTTATCATGATGATATCTGATCTATTTTGGCCGATTTTATTTTGCAATTAGAATAACCTGCGTCACTCAGCCTTATACATTTCTGTAATGGACAATTTTATGGTAAGTTTTATAATTCCCCTTGTGACCTTCATAAATGCAAGAGGCCGAAACTGCGCTAAAAACAAAATTCAGCAGAAAATACTTTCTCTTGGCAGCCTCTGTGTAGATGTAAAATTGGATTGATATTAAAATCCAAATAATCCGTTACAATCAATCCTTCCCTGTTTTGACGAGGACTTATCTGTTGATTCTATTATTTTCAGTTTGCCTGTAATTAGCATGTTAATCCTATTTATGGTTGGTGAGGCCACTAAACGGCAGCCTGTAATAGAGCATTCAAATGTATTCAAAAACCCCACTGTTCAAAGCAGCTTCACCGGGGTGTTGTTACTTTGATTCAGTGTTGACATGAAGCCGCGTGTGCTGCCATATGAATAACCCAATACGGACACCAAATCATCGGCGTGACAAGTATGTATTTGGATTATAAACACCAGCAAGTTTTTGCAAATGCAATGTGTCATGCAACAACGGAAGACAAGCCGTTTGGGTGACATGTGGCTTTGGTGTTAGAGCTAACCACCTGGTCATTTTAACCAGCGCACTGCTGCGTGTGTGAGCCAGAAATGTAATGGTATTCATATTGAAAACGATGATTAGTGCAACAGCGGGGGGAGTTTTTTTTTTTTTTTTACATTGGCAGTCAAATTACAGTCCCATAACTTCTAATATAGTTAACAGTCACATAGATGCACCTGCCACTGGCTGGGACCCATGGGGCTTTAACATTTAAATTAGTTTTTCCGATTAAATAATGGATGAGTCCACGCCATTGTGTGCATGTCTCTTTCTGAGCCCAGTGGCGTGACATCAATGCCAAATGAATTTCTTCCACAGTTATACATTTGATTGACTACCGCCATCTGTTTTCAGATCGCATGGTGGGGTAACCCGGCAAGAGTTTGATTTGTATTATTGTCTTTTGTTTGCAGTGTTGTGTTCAGCAACAAATTGAAAAGTACTGAAATCTCTGAAATTACTGAGGTTTTCTAAATTGTGCAGTGAAATGCAGGTGTGTCATACTCTAGAGAGGATGTGCTAAATGGATAATGACTTTGGATACCAAAGCATGTTAAAATGTCTGTTATTAATTATTTATAGATGTAAAATAGATAATAAAACGAGAGCTTGAAGGACCTGTCATTGAAGTTTCAAATATATCCTAAATGCAAAATGTCTTTTGACTGCTTTTTCCAAGCTAAATAATGAAACCTTAAACTCTGTTTTTAAACAACATGAACATCATTTAAGCATTTATAAAAACTTTAAACATTTGTGATTTCACGACTGAGACCTGCTAAAGACCTGAGTGTTCACATGCGTGTCAGTCTCCATGTGATTATGTGTACAATCGTCTTGTTTTCTACACGGTATCACTCGGGATTACACTTTCGCACTATTCTCTGCACAAGGTGACATGTCAGTGACCTTTCAAAATGACACGAAGACTCGTCATAAGATCCGGCAGTAGGCGTCTCGGCGCTGCCACTTCGTCCTTCCTCTTTTCCCCGACTTGGCTTGGTCACACTATCACTCTGTGCACTTGGTATTCCTGTGAGTAAGGTCCAGATAGAATCCAATAAGGCAGACGCATTATGTTAAAAAGATCAGCTCAAGGTTAAGTGTGCATATTTTCTACCGGAAAATGCGCTTGGCCCACCAACAAGCTTGCACGAGATGAAAGTTTTATGATGAGGACAGGATATTTGTTTCTTGAGTGGTTGAAATCCTTTGTCTATGTGTGGGGTAAGAGATGCATTAGCTCATCTCTTTTTTTCTTTCTGTCGGTGTGTTTAGTTGTGTGGTAACACGCATGGGAGGGAGTGTTTGTTCAGTGTTGCTTTGTTTGCGTTAGTGTAGGAAATGGAGAAGGCAGGCCTTGGTTTGCACAGGGTTGTGGGGTAGTAATACGAGGAAAAATGAGCAGCGGCTTCCCCTTGGACTCCGTTTACATTTTGCTGCAGTATCCCGCTCGGAAAGGCAATGGGGGAAGGTCGCTGAGTGAGAACAGGAAATGTATACATTGCTTTCCCTGCTGGAAAGTCACAACATCAGCCCTGGGTTATCCTAGCAAGGCCGCGTTCACAACGGGGTGAAACAACAGCGCTGAGAGGAATCCAGTCGATAGTCCCAAGTGTCCCCAGTCTCACTGCCTCCAGAGGGAGAGCTGTTTGTTCAGAGTGCGGGTGGGGAGGAGACATGGGAGGCTCAGCAGGGTGTGTTTGCATTGCCAGGGCTTGTTGTCTCTGCTAGGTAGGGCTGGGGATGATATATTCATAACCGCAGTAGAAGGAGGGTATCAGCAAAACCGTGACACAGTGCAGAAACTCAACCAGAATACAAGTCTGGTTATTTAAACTTGTTAGCTCTGCAAATCGGTCTCTAAACAGTGCTTGCTTGCCGTCTGTCATACCCTTACTGCATACTTCTTCTTTATTTACATGTTGTCTTTTATCTTTTCTTTGACATCCCTCTGCATTGCTGCAGTACAGGCACTTGTCTCCTACTTGGCTATGCCAGCACTCCCTCTCTCCCTCCTCCCTCCCTCTATTGCTCCTTGGCATCCATCAGTTTAGCTGCAGCTTCCCATGAGGCCTGATGGGTCATTGCCACACACGCACGCACGCACGCACGCACGCACGCACGCACGCACGCACGCACGCACACACACACACACACACACACACACACACACACACACACACACACACACACACACACACACACACACACACACACACACACACACACACACACACACACACACACACACACAGCAATTCTCAGCAGCACTAGCCATGCATGGACCTCTCGACCCATCTGCGTCTCAGCTCCTACAGATGGGAGCCGAGGCAATTTGGAGAAGTTGTCAAATATCACACCAACACATAAAAGGAGAAATCTGAAATGAGAAGGAAACAAGTTTTAGGGTTTTTTGCTGTAAACTAGCCAGTTCATGCTATCGTGTTACTCAATGTGTAAAGGTACGCAAGGGTACTGAAGATAAGATATTGAAGATAAGATGGTGCTGCAGTTCCAGTCTTCAGAGTTCTTGAGCAAGTCGCACTTTGAACCTGTTTTCCTGGATCCCGTCTATACTAAACTTGTCAATGTAAAATAAACTTGATTTCCTTTATTGAGGAAGCATCTGCCATGTCTTAATAATAGTACAATTCATTGAGAAGTTAAAAGAATCTCTGTCAGTTGAAAGGTTTATGGCTTTTCCCTCTCTTTGTAGGGTGATAATGTTAGTAATGTACATTTTCCAGTCTTTGACAGGCGGGTGTAGTTTTATAGCAGAATGAGCCATTTTACATACAACTATAGTTGCATCGTTGGTGAAGATGGAGTTGGGAAATGGCCAATTACCGAAAACGATGGCTGATGCTCCGGGAGGCTGGTGTGTTATGCAGAGAGCCATGAAAAACACTTTATCGCTCTATATAAAAGATACATTGAACTGCCAGAGCACAAGCAGCTTAGATTATTTTCTGTTTCCTTAAAGTTTTTAGAATCTATCATTCTTTCTGTATATGTGTGCACTTTAAGTTTAGGCATTACCTCAGCAAGAACATTGCCATACCTTCCATTTACTGATTGACTATAAACTGTGTGTAGATGCTAGTCCAAATGTGTAGCTCCTTGCCAGAAGGGGGAAGAATGAGATTTTGCTTGAATGTTGTCACAAAGAATTTGTGCTCGATTCTAATTTTCAAACCTGATTTGTTGTATAATGGCACCAAGGAGATTTGGAGGAAAACAATATAGAAAAGTACTAAAGGATTTGCTCAATTGCTCTTTTTTTCATTTCCCCCTTCTGTTAGTGAAAGTGGAATAGTGGAGTGAGAAATGTCAGTGGAAGATGCTGTGTGCAATTTGAGTAAACAAATAATATATATACTCCTTTCCTGATTCATTACTCTCAACCGCAGGCATAATACACACGTTTGTAGATTCAGTGTGACTTACAATTCCTGGAGACATCATTATCTTTATCAATTGTGAATAAATATCCATAAATTAGCTTAGAAGTCTCAGAAAAAAACCTCTCTTTAACTCCAGAACTTGCCAAATGAATCCAGTGATAGTTGTCTAGACATCCATGGATTCCAAAAAGCGACTGGTTATAGCTAATTAGGCACACTCTTAATGGTGATCATTATCCAAAATATTACAAAATATAGACTTCAGTGGCGAGCCGTGACTTTTGTACCTATGCCCTCTGACCCCACCTTCCCTAAAAAAAAAAGAAGAGTTATTACATCACAGCGCATATATACTTAAGCGGAATATCAAAACAACGGCCCGGGGTGCAAAACGCATCAATGACAGCGACCCTCTACGACACAAAACAACACCATTTATATAAACACCTATCATGACAGGGCACGCACAGCCAAGTACCAATTAAAAATGAATTAAGTCGGCACGGCGACCCACATTGAAAATGGCCTAAAAAGGCCTACCTTTGATGATCAAATCACTTAAACACAAAGTCCATCCTCCTGTCCTTTTTGGATGAAGCACTTGATGGCGGGTCATGCAGCTGATCCTTTGCCACTCCAATTTATCATTGTAACTCAATCTTGAAAATGACTCGGTTAATAATTTCGCAACAATGTCATCACTATCACTGACATGAGCCATTCATTTCACATTACTCTCTCTTTGAGCTACTATAGCTTGGCCCTCTGTGAATTTACAGCTGGACCACCAATCAGCTCCTGTCTTCAAAGTAACTCGCATAAACGGCCAAAGGAGCTTCTTTCATTTAACCCTTCACATTCCAATGGGCTGCACGATTTGGGAAAATAATCTAATTGCGATTTTTCTGACAGATATTGCGATTCGATTTGCGATACTTGTTTTTAAGCGACACAACGGAAGTTTATTGTAAAATGCGGCCATATCTCCGGCTAGGAAGGTCGTATCAACGTGCTCCCGTCTCTTGCACCCCTGCAGCCCGAGCTACGAGTGAAAGAACTAAACTTACATGAAACTTCCGTTGCGTTGCTTTAAAGTCAAGCTTCAGTTTAAGATTCACCCTGTAATAGATGTAAAACATGTGATGGAGCATTACTAACCTGACTCAGATGGTTTGTTTCACCAAACCATCTAGGAAAGCTCCATTGGAAGCCATTTGAAAAGGGCAGGCACTTTCAAAAATACTTGGCAGGTGACTGGATCAATCTGTCTATCACCTTCTATCATGGGCCACTTCTGATTGATTAACAATGGCTGGTGCATGTGGAGCACAGTACTTCTGATTGGTGTGGATGACTGACACAAAAGAAGGACAAAAAAATAAAATAAAATCGCAGGCTTTGCGATTTGATAATTGCATCATTTAAAATCGTGATTTCAATTTAAAATCGATTAATCGTTCAGCCTCAGAGTCTCAGAGAGGGCCTAGAGGGCCCTGACGGCTCGCCACTGATAGACTTAAAAAACCATTCAAAAAAAACAAAACGAATTGTGTCAATGGCAATGTTATACTCCCTGTTAAGAAGAGAATGGATCTTCCCCAAATGTATGAAAACAATTATATTAATACAATGAAAAACAATTCTTATGTTTTCTCTTGTTACACCTACAATACAAATGTATTGTTTTACTAAGGCTCAGAATGTCCCTTTAGATTTATTCTGTTATTCCTTGAATACCAACAGTCCTCTTTCAGTTCATACACAAGGGACACAGTTGTCTCAATTTGGTCTGTCAGACATTGAAAACCCCTGATTTAGAATGACTGTTCTTTCTATGGGCTTAGCTGCACCTTTTTAAAGGAGACTGTTGTTGACCTAAATAGCTTTTATTTTATCTTTGCCCTATAACACAGAAACACACCCTTATAAATCACTACAACTGGGTTGCACAACCATTTTTAACCCCCTTCCCATTCAAGAAATTTTATATTCAGAAAATGGCCTTAACATTGTTTTGTATGATTTACAATACAATGTGACAGTAGACATGTGCCATATCCTCTAAATGGTTTCCCTAGGGCCCTTTATATTTGACCTGCTCCTCACTTTCAGTGTAATGTCCAATTAGTATACAGCAGAGAGTCCAAATGTTAAGGTGTGTACGGCTTATCTAAAAGGCTTTATAATAGAAGAGCTAACAATGGTGGCTGTTTAACTAACAAAAGATTAATTTGACTTTGTGCTAAAGGACTGATCGTTCTGCACCGTCCTGACTCTCCCAGAGGAAGAATGAGCTTTTATTTCCTTATTATTATCTTTCATGGTCGGCAGGGAAAAGGCAGACAGAAATAAATTAGAAAGAACACAGCTGTTCCACTTCTGTGACCGGGTATTTGTGTTTTCGCATCTCTGAGTATACAAAATTGCATCACTGCTGTTAACAAATTGATTTTCTAAAATTCCCCCACTACAAATATGTACACCATAATCCTACACTACCTCAGACAGCACTTCCAGACTGCTTCAGCTTTAATTAACTAAGCAGTTAATTAGAACGTCCCTCAGTTATTATTATATAATTATCTGTTTTGAGTGGCTTTACAAAGTGAGTGGAGTAATCCTAGCTGTTATCAGATTTAAGGAAGTGTCACTCGTCAGCTGATATGTAAAACACAATAGTCTAATGTTTACCAAACGACTCTTTGTCAGTATTGTGATGCTGTTTGAAAGAAGTGAATTATGATAACTGTAGCCTTTAGTTTGTTGCCCTAAAAGGAAATGGATTATTCCATCATGACACAGATACTGGTCGGCTTAGTAAAGCTAAAAATTACCTGTAAAACTGAGATTCACTCAATGATAACATTATTGATCTGTTTGTCTACACAGTATGTGTTCACAGATATTGCACAAATACAATTGCAGCAAAAGGTCTCATCTACGGAGATTATATTTATGTTTGCATTTTCAGACAGAGGGTCTGTGGGGATAAATCCAATAAAGGCAGTGAACATAATGCTGAATAACAGTAAACAAACCAGCAAAGTTGCTATGTTAAGGGGTATGAGTATGATTGTGCTCCTAAATTAACTATTCCCACTCTTATACTGAGGTTACAGGATATAACAATATTTTTTTCCCTCCTTTTTATAAAAAAAGTTTAGGTGTCTTAGTGAATTGCTGATATTGATCACACAATCAATATGAAGGACTTAGAGTAAAAAGCGGATTTTCTTTCAGGACATTAACAGGCATTTTCTCTGTTATCTGTTTGAACAGCCTTTTGTGTTCACACTTTAAAGTTTCATTGGCTGTACCCGGCTCTCAAATCAACGCCATTATTTCGGTATAAAAGTTTATGTTGGTCTTAAAAGAACAAACGGGAATTCATGAAAAACTCTAATCTGTTGCATTGAATATTTCTTTAACTGGGTTCTCTTGTGCTTTGATACTGTCAATGTGGGATGTTTAGTAGGGACTGGGCAAATCCTTAAAGCAAAGCACCTAATGACAATCCATGAAACTATATTTTAACACAGCCGCAAGAAATATCAGTCTTCTATAAGTTGTTTTACTGAGCTCTGACTTGACGTTTTTATCTTTAAAAACATGTTTCATTTTTCATTTATTTTACCTTGCCTAGTCCTGTGTTTCCCATTTGATATGGTATTCAAACAGCTTAATCCACACAACTGTTTTATTAATCAACTTTTTCTATTGCCCACGTTCTCTTGGATAAAGGACTCACTATATTGTTAAAGGACAAGCCTTATCCCATTCAATAATTTCCTGTCAACATCCAGAAAAGTGAAATGGAAGGAGGGCATATATCTAATGTAAATGTGCCACCCAGACACTGATGTAAGCAGCTATGTTGAAGACATCTGAATATAAATAACTTCTCTTTGTTATCTTTGAATTGATAATGTTCTTCTAAGCATAATCACGCAGTCAGGATTGAATATTTATGGTGGGCTTCAGTTTACCTGCATTGGTGCTTTAATCGTGTTATGACTATATTATTTATGTGCGTGTAAAATGAAGAGACTGCTTGAATTTCTGAAAAATGATGATTCTGCAGAAAAGCCTTGGCATTTAAATTTGAGAAGCAGAGGAGACGAGATGACATTTACAGCTGATATTTTAGACGGCAGCAAATATCTGCTGGATTTAACTCCGAAGAAATAGTGTAACATTATATAATCTGCGTATCATGATAAAATACAACAAACAACAAAAATAACTCAAATGAAATCCTTAACACTTGATACGATTTGTGAGTGATGAAGTGTTTCCTTCAAAGGATTTCTGAGTTCCGGTGATCAAGCCGACCCCCTGCTGTGTCTGGCTGCTTGCCAGAGGTGACGCCGAAGGCACTCCGATCACACTGAAGCTCTGAAGTGACTAATTTGTTGTAATGGTAGCCCTTAGAGGGTAACTCAACATACATATTATTAACATCTGTTACAACAAAAGGAAGATGTTTTGCCTCTAGATACCCAAATCACTTGAATTAGCTTGGAAACATCCACAGGAAGCTAGTTAGTCTGTTGTGGGAGGCAACACGTCGAGGACACTTTTTGCCCTTGCCTCCGCTCATTCTCCGACATCCAAGCTAGAGTGACGCGTGCAGTGAGGGGGTGAGGGAAATGGGCAGGAACAATAGCAGCGGGGGGTCGAGCGATAGCAGAGGCCCTTATGAAAGATTGAGAATTAAATGACATTCAAACCGGAAATAATTGGCTGCCACAATGGGCCGCATTTAAAGATGAGGATTAAGATATTGTGAATGTGAGCAGGAGGACAGAGAGATATGGTGACGGCGTTTTTGTCTGGCCATTAGGGAGTCTGACTAGCTCACTTCAATTTTAGCTCATGATGTCATTTAGCGGAGATTAAAGGGCAAAGATGAGGGGGGGAGCTTGAGGCAAGAGAAGAGAGGATGGTGACGATCTTTAACAAATTCACCATCAGTTATGCAGTCTGATCCGGCCTTGATAGAAGCTTAATTAATTGCACAGTGTTTTAGTCATTTTTCCGGCCCCTGTCTGGTCTGTGAGTCAGGGTGGTGTGTTTGTCATGACTCCTAGAGCTAGTAGAGGAGGGGGCCATGACATTACACGCAGCAGGGAGAAGGGTTCGAGATCCATGACCCGTTGAGATCTAAAAAAAACAGGCGGCTTCCATTCCCTTGGCCCTCCAGGTGTGCAGAATGATAGACCCTGGCCTGTTTTCCTTCCCCATTACTGCAAACATTCCAAAGTCTGTGCTAGAGCGTGCTGCTCCCCCACATGGCCCCTTGGCAAAGGACATGTGAATATTTGATGCTTGTTGCGAATGGCCTGGAGTGAATCATTTGTTTTTATTATAACTATGAGACAAGTGGGACCCAACCAAAAGAATATCCTAGACTTAGTGTCTTTCTTAGAAAATAACCTATGAATATCAATCTCTAAATATTTGTCCACAAATAATCAGCATTATTTAAATACCAACATAATTTGATCTGAAGTAGGGCACTGAAATAGACATTGTACCTTCTGCTGGCTGAACAATTAAGCATTTGTTTCAGCGTGGCACACAAGCAGAGTCTGTGTGATAGCACCAGCTCAATGGACAACACAAATGTACTGTTTTCACTTCCTATGAATTTACTTTTTCTTTCTTTTATGTAGCTTTGTTAGCTGCTAACAAGCTAACCTGGAACATGCTAAACTTGGTTGCTACTGACAAAAAGGTAAACTCAGCTTATTCAGGGGACATTGAGCCTCTGTTTTCTGTCTAAAACTACAGTCAACATAGTAAGTGAGGAAGTTATTCTCACCGCAAGCCAGGTACCATATACTTTTACTATAAAGTTTAAATATTGATTTAATTCTGCACATTTGGCAGTAGATGTGAAACAAACACACCTACACTTTCCACTCCATTTTTAAACTAGCAGCCACTAGTTCATGTATTTATTATGTTCTCTTTGAAGGGAAACTTTCTTTCCATTGTCATTCATGATGTAAAACACCAACTGTCGAGCACAGAAACAGTGCTTAGCTCAGGTCAAAAGAGCAGCTGCAGACTGCACGGAGAAGTCATGTGGTTTACAGTCTCTCCATACATAGCAGAGGGTTGAGCAGTGAATGTGCCAAGTGAAAATTAGCTCCAGCTAAATTTGGACCCGCACAGAATATATCCTGGGAGAAAAATCCATTACATGATTCTCCAAAAATGTAATATGTATTTTTTCTTCTGTAAAATTGACTACTTTTTGTAGCTCTCGACTAAAAAATCTCCATTCTCGTTTCAAAGATTGAGGCCATTGTAGCATAGAAATCTGTGTGTATTGTGCTGTGTCTGAGCCAGTTGTTATGCTGCAAACTCAACTTCAGCAGTACCTGGGCCAGTCTGTATTGGGAGTGGCATTCATTAGCCCTGTTTTAGCCTTGGCATGTCTGCATGCCATATGTCCATGTGGACCGCTGCAGAGTAAACTGTGACAGTCCTGCTGACACAGCCGAGAGACCAGCGAGTCACGATTCTGTGGATTCAGTTTCAGCTCTTATTTTCTCCAAGGCCATCGACTGATGAGGCCAGACAGCTAATGCTGCAGATTGATAGTTGGATACTGCTGCATTGATTTATTAGGCAATTTTAGCCATGCTTTGATATAATGTGTACCTCTACAGTCCTAGTCATGACAGGGGGACACTGGATAGAAAATCACACAGACACAAGGAGAGCACGATCAAAGTTTCTCAAAAAGCTCCCCAGCTCCATAAATAACAGCTCAAGAGGAAATGACTGGGGTCTGTGAGACACTGTTGGCTGCCCTGTCCCCTCTCACGGTCTCATCATGAAGGGAGCATCAAGGGAATATTGGAAAACAACGCTCTACTAGCTGCTTCTTGACCATTTATGGAAGCTGCTGTCATATTATCTAACAATTGGGTTATGCAAATACCCTGCATCCTTCTATGGTTCTCAGGGTGAGAATGTATAAAAGTGTTCATATTTGAAAGGTAATTACTAGAGATACATTATGTCTTATGTATTATTTTTTGTCCTACGATGATCCCATAATGTATCAATTTGATATGTATAATTTGCTTATTTTGTCTTCCATACTGTAGTCAATGTTTATAAATCATCATCTGACAATTAATTGGTCAGTCCCTACCAGTATTCTTTCAAATACTCAATCAAACCCCAAAAGTGAACAGTCTTAATTCTTAAAAACTTAAAAGAAATCAAAAAAGGGGTATAGAAGATGTGAAGTATGACAAACTAAGGAATTTGGCATTTTATTTAAAGGTACTTTAAAGCCCTGAGGGTCCATTGCTGTTATGTGTATCAGAAAGGCTGCTTCCTTTTGGAGTCATATCTCAGTCGTTTCTGACTACCCGTTATGATGCACATGTTTTTATATTCAGTGTGACTTCTCAAGGATATCTCTGTTATCTATTACGAAGAAACCTTTAAAAGTACACTTAGAAACATAGATAAAAGGTGTTTTCATAACTTCAGAGCTTGCCTGACAATTAAATTGGTACAAAGTTTGTTTTCCGGGCTCTTTGACAAAGCATTATTTGAGGGTCACACCATTAAAGCAAGCCAGGAGATGAAGCAGGCAGCTGAGGGAGAAGTGGAGCATCTCGCAGCCTTCAGCATCCCAGATGTGAGATAAAGCAGTGACCTAGAACTGATGCCCTGAACATGATATTTCATTCAATGCAGGTTTTAATAAAAGTGTTCTTGAACTTTGAGTCCTGGAGGGAAATGTTTTTGGAGAAGAAATCAATTTGAAAGTTGTGTTTTGTGCCTCTTTAATTAACAGTTTATACCAATATCACACCGAGAAATCATGGCAGTTTGACAAACTATCTGGTGGCCAAACCTTGCTCCGTCCTTCTGTAGAATGTTGCTGTTTCCCCACCGCAGTGAGCAGCTACAGCAGAAATAAGAAAGCGCTTTCGACAGCGCAGTAGTGGTCCTCTGTGACCACTACTGCGCTGTCGAAATAACAAATGGGAGGTACTTTATTTCTCAATTCAAAACAAGTGTTTTATCTTCTACGATAATTAAAGCATCTCATGACAATGGGGAATGTTGGTGCAAAATGCAGCTCAGCTCTCAGAGGTGTGATTTCCAAGAGGATAATTCTAATGGTTGGAGGCTTCTAAGGTCACGAGAGGTGCTAGGAGGAGGAGAAAGAAAGCAAGGATGATAAGAAGTGCTTATTCAGCAGCATTGATTGTTCTGATATGTGTGATGTGTTGGAGCTGCGGGCACCTTTTAACACTCTTGAGGCTTAATCAGGGATGTTTGGATGAGATCGGGGCGAGTGTTGTTTGCGTAGTTCAATCCTGGATATGCATTCATTCTTTAAAGTAAGGTCTCAATTACCTTCAAGAAAAAATACTTCTTAAGCAAGAGGGAGTGGGGGAGAAAATACTAAAAGGATAAGCAGCAAGGAGTTCACATAGTCTGCTACAGTAGGTGAGGCGCTGAGTGTTGCGTGACCTGCACAGAAATTACCACTGACACAAGCAGCTAGTGCCATCTGGTGTATGAGCAATAGGGCATGCAGACTGACCACACACACATACTGCCTCCCCATTATGCATGCAAACACAATTTTGAAAGTCTGCACTGTTCTGATCTCTAAAGTAACCTGAGGAAGTCAGAGAAAGCAGATTCTGCCCCTCGGACGTATCGAGTCCAAAAGAGCCGTGAAGCTCAACGGCCCTGGCTATCCTTTAAGCTCAGGCGTGATAGCCTGCACTGCTGTTTAATAACGCATCAGGTCCCATGGTGTTTCTCAATGTCGAGGAGTCTTGCTTGGTAGCACATGTACCTCCGAGTCAGTTGCTTCAAAAGCGAGGCAAGAATCCTTCCTAGCCTCGGAAAACGAAGAATTGTGGAACAGGTGTGCGTCATACGCGAGCGCCGGCCTCAGTAGAATTCCAAGTATGCTGGACATTGGAACAGTGCTTCGGCGGGACTCGATGACGTAGTATCCTTGAAATAGTGGCTCTGGAGCAGCTTTCCTCAACATTGAGAAACACCCACTGTGTTGTCAGGATCTTACTGAAGTGTGTCATAGAAACAAATTAATTCACAGGCGAGATTTTATCCCATGGATTTAAGCAAGTCATGAGCTGGCATTAATTAATCAAAGCATTTCCAGTGTCTAAAAGGCAATTTATTGAAATGGAATGAAAGATTAAGCAGGAATTATTTAGATCTTGCTCTAAGTGTGCAGTCTTGATGTTTGAAATGGTCTTATCAGGGGAAGGTTGTTTTCACTATCAACTCTGCATTGCAGTGGGGAGGTCAGATTGCTTACAGGCTTTCTGTCGTTCGCGCTGTGCTTTGTCACCGTTTCCCCCTCAAATGTGTGAGTGGAGATTACTTAATACTGTGCCTTTCAAGAATGTGACTACAGATTTCATATCTGTTTATGGCTTTTACCAGACGAGGAACACAGGCGAGAGAAAAGGCGGCGTTTTCTTTGGTTACATAAGCTGTTGGGTGCTGAGATGGGGAAAATGATTCTTCTGATTACACTTTACTCAAATCCACTTTCTTCTGTTGCAACTGCTGAGTGCCCGCCTTATCTAGGTGTATATGTGCTTTTGTCTGTTTCTAAGGGGGCGGGAATGTGGGTGCGTGCGTGCTGTGGATTGTGAGTGCCTTTGAACGGGCGCAGTTGTGCTTTTCAACTAGTTAACCCCACGATGGAAGTGTGGGCAGCAAGGAGCTGAGTGGGCAGCACCTCGCCCCCGGAGCAGGAGGAGAGTGGAGGGGGGGGGGTGGCGCCATGCGGCAGAGCTGTGAAATAATAAAGTGGACTCATCAGCCATACTGCATCGCCCTTATGACTTTAACAGAACACTTGTATTACTTGATATATGAGCTACATTCTTTGTCAAATTAAATAAATGTTGACCTAGTTTATGGCAATTCTGTCTATTAATCAGTTTGTCAGGCAACAGCAAATAAATCTGTTTAATAATCAAATTTTTGCCATTTATTAACAAAAAAGGCCAAACATTTTCCGGCTGTTTGTGTAACAAACAATATGTTTCGAGATGTTACTCCGTCTTCTGGGAAATTATGATTGGCATTTTTAGAATCTTCTTACATTTATACAATTTATCAATTAACAGAAGAAAAACAATTCCATTGTTTTATTTTTTTTTCCTATTTTGTATTTGCTCCCTTTTGTTGTAAGTTAATGAACACTTTTTAAGTAATTATATCAAATTAAAAAAATGTTTTCATTTAATTCAAATTTATCTTTAATTATTCCTCAAAAAATACTGCACACCAGAGGAAATTAAACAGTCTCAGTCAGCAGTCTCTTAATGTGCTATAAAACGGCAATTAAACTAGTAACACAAGGATCCAAAAGAACTCTCACTGGTTTAATGAATAAGAGCATCGTCAACACAAATCCCTTTCAGCAGCACAAATAAAAGACACCGTTTATTTTCAATTTAATATATCATAAATCTCATTGTCGTACCCTTCACAATCCACATAGAAATAATGCTTTAAGTTGAGTCAGCGGATTGTCACAGCTGATTATTGGAACTCTGTTCAGTTAAGGTGGTCAATTTATTGTTTTTTGATCAGATTTTGGTACACCTCTTGATAAATGTAGGGTGTTCTCACTATATGGCCTCTGTCTGTCCTCAAGGCACTACTTATATTGATCTATCCCAGCACTTATTTTCACTCTACATACAGTAGCCTCCCATTAAACCCACATTTACCATGTCATGGTAGAGTAGCATGATGGAGAACCCCCCCCTCTGAAACTAGCCTTATCTCAAACGATTGGGTCATGTGAAAATTGATCTCGGCTCCTTAGATTGTAAATCCATCCTTTTGTACACCAGGGAAAGGAATTGAAAAGATTTTAAAAGATCATTTAGATACATGTACGCATAAATTAGATGTATAGTATTTGCTCTATTGACAAGGGTGAGGTGTCCATTAATTATTTCCTGAACGACTTCGAATAGCTGCCGCGTTATCTGATCCGGGACAACGCATTAGCACAGAGATAGATATAGGCGTTGTGAAGAGAAAGTACAGTGTTTTCCCCTCCCCTGAGGCTGCCATGAAATGGGAATTATGTCAGCGCTGGTGTCTGTTACAAACCACAGTTTCCGTTAAGATTTTTTCTTGCCGATCAAATGTCCGGGAATCATTTATTTTACCGGACAAATTTGAAACTTACCGGTCATGTTTCAATAATAATAATAATAAGAATAAGAATTGTGTAGCAGAGTTTTCGTTAGCAGGTAATTACCGGACTATGACCGGTAATGATGATGTTTAAAACTCAGTTAATGGGAGTCATTTTTATATTGCTTCAGTTTATAATCGTAACAGATCGAAATGTTCAGATTCATTTTCAATAAATGATGTGCTTCCACAAACAACAAACAACATAATTATTGCCTTCAAACAAATTACTTATAGTAGATAAAGTACATTATTCAAAAGTTTACATTAACTTTGGATAATAACACGGGAGAAACGGATCCTCTCTTTTCCCCTCTCCCTCCCTCTCTCTCCTGACAGCCCGTCAGTTTCTCATGCAGCTCCGTGCAGCTCGCTAAACAGTGGGCGGGGCTTCAGGTGATCATGCAGAGCTGCGTGTCTCCGTCAGACTCAGCAGCTCTGCTGATCTCTCTCTCTCTCTCGAGTCCGTACTTCACTCGCGTTTATGTCCATATCGATCAGATCCAGCTCTCCTGATCGGCCTTTATAGAGAGCACCGATCAAACTATTAAGAGTGAATATCAGCCGATAATGATCGGCGGCCAATCGATTGGAGCATCCCTAATTATTACCGGACATTTTGACCGGCAGGTTTTTAATTGACCAGTTTTTAATAAATGTTACCAGCTAAAAACCGGTAATTACCGGCTAACGGAAACCCTGCAATAAACATTGTTATAACATGCTTGGCACACATAATCTTCCCTGTGGTGTTTCTGTAAAAATAAAAGGATGTATTATGAGCAAAAAGGGATTTTTTAAAACTGCTGTCATTTTGTGTTCAGATTCAGCCCTTACAACAAAGCTAAAAGAAGTGGCAGTGTGTATGCTATGTGTTGACAACTTCTGTAGTTGCCAGAGCTCAATACATTTTGTCAAATAGATATCATGATTTGATTGAAAGGTATATCTCTATTTTGAGTCAGCTGTTACACTTAAACACAAGCTTGGTGTTGCTATGAAGCAGAATTAACAGAAGTTAGAATAGAACAGAAAGATCTAGAGTTCGCTAAAAGTAATAGATATAGGGATATATCCTAAAAGTAATAAATAAACAGTTTACAAAAAGTAAACTTAAAGTAAGGCATTAAAGGTTGAAAAGTCCTCCGTGTGCATAAGGTCCAAACAGACTATGAAAACATTAGTGTATGATATCTTCTTTCATATAACCAGCATCCAGTTTAAGATGATTGACAGGTGGTGTCAGTGAAGGGGTGCTTGAGTTCATATGGCACGACCGTTGGGATAGCTATGGAAAAAAATCTACTGTATACATAGTGGGTTCTAGCCAAATAGAGAATTCTAACATAAAAAGAAGACGTCATATATTTCACTCTTGCCGAGATGTGCTAAAATAACCCAGTTTGTTTTTAGCTTTGGCTGAACAACACTGGCAGTCCACACTGAGAGCTGCTCTGCTAACAGGAGGTGGAGACTGGTACATTTGTGTACATTTCTCCACACACATAATCTGAACTGAAATGAGAGCAAGGATCTGAGTCGTGTTGCTGGAATTTGACCCTGCAAAGGGAAACGTTTGCACATAGGGAGATATTGATAGTAGGCAGAGCTGTAGCGGCTTCACTCTCAAAGGTTGTATGCCGATCCCTCCCTGGGTTTATATGATGTGTGGATTTTATTTTTTCCTGGCACCTCTTTGTGAAATTGCTACGTTGTTGTACTCTCAGCATGATTTATCTTTACTGCAGATATTGTATCTACGTTACGTGAGAGCAGGGAAGGACTCAGTATGGACCTCTACTCAGAAGCTTTATATTTTCCTCAGTGTATCAAATGTATTTTCCTCTCCCACAGAAAATATTGTTTGATCTATTGGGTCCCCGTGGGCTTTGCATGTACCCCCCTGAAAGCGGGTTTTAAATGGAGGATTGTTCATTTTTTATTTGAAGGAAACACGTGGTATGATGAGATGCAGAGGAAATTAAAGCGCAGTGCAGATGAGAATTGAGAGTAGATCAAAACTAGCACACCAGGATTCAGTGTGAGTAAGGGGAGAGAGGGAGGGATGGATGGATGGAGGGAGGGTGGGTGAATACGAGGGGCAACCCCCCTTTCTAGACGAGGGATTCCTTTACTGCAGTGATCAGCAGTCCCCCCCCCCCTCCTCTCCTCCCAGCAAGTCTACTGCTCCTGTCCTCGCTCCCTCTGCTTTTCATCACACTCCCTCTTCTCATCTCTCCCTCCCTTCCTCTGTTTCCCTTCATCTCTCTTTTCTTGCCACCATACTACTCACACGGTACAGTCACGTTTCTGTGTCTGCTGCAGGGTACAGTATACGCAGCACATGGATAGAAATGCACTTTGTGAATCACACCGTTTTACTCCAGTCTTCATTTCTCTCCATCGCTCCCTTGCTGCCGCTCCATTTATCCTTGCATCCTCTCTCCTCTCCTCCTCCACACCTCTTTCACTCCTGCAGCTCATCTGTCCATCTTCCAAAGCCGATGTTGATTGCCCGTTTTCTTACTCTCTCCCTCTCTTACCCGTATGACATTGATTCCAAGGTTGCTGTGCTATTGACTGCTGCTTTGCTGTTAAATATTTCAGGCAGCCTTTCAGTGGCTGTGTGCCGAGGGATAGAAGGAGGAGGAGGGGGGGCGGGGGTCTCGCTCAGGCGTTCTGCAACTACCGCTGACACACAGGCTGGTGAACAGACGGGTGGACACAAACACATACACACACACCACCTGCACACAGAGGTACATTCACACGTACATGTCATTCTGCTAATGGGTGTACATGCAAACCAGCCCCCTATTTGTGGGAATGAGGAGGGGATGTTGAGGGTATTTTGGCGACATCTTTCCTCCAGGCTTCAAGCAGCTGAATTTAATGAACGAGCGGAGCAGTGCAGACTGTGCAGATATTCCAGACCGGCCAAAACGCCTCTCTCAGCATGTCATCTGATCAGCAGCCTGTTTGGGCTCTACTTGGTGCCACGGGACATCATTTAGCATTCTCATTTAGGACACACACACACACACACACACACACACACACACACACACACACACACACACACACACACACACACACACACACACACACACACACACACACATCTGTCGTCTTTGGCCTGATGGTTTGTAAAAGACACAATTTTAACAATTCTGAAGTGAGGACACATACATATCTCTGGAGCTCAGTTTAAAGTGGATCTGCATCACTGCTGCATTTTTTTTCTCCACATTTTCTAATCTCTGCTTTTTACAAAAATAGAAAATAAAGTTTTCAAGAATCGTTTGATTTCTGATTCAGCAAGAACACTACAAATGTGTATATCAGCAAGCCCTCCGTCTGTGGCCGCTCACTGAGCCTCTGCGCATAGGCAGTGTTGCATTGAGGATGATGAAAACAGCAGTGAAGAAGATCCAGAGCTGACAACAGACTGGTTAGCACCTCGTTACTAATTAATATCAGTCTTTGGCAGCTATTGACAATTCAAAGCATTTTTCATGGTTCTAAGGGACAGTTGTTTGTGTTTATCTTAACATTGACCCCTCCACAACGGAGATGAGATGATTGGCAGACACATTCCCTGATCGACATCCTGGACTTTAACCAAGAGTGTTTGATTGGCGGCTGTGTTTGTCAGGTAGATGCTTGATTTCCCTGACATATCGTATTTTGTCTGCCTTTATTGTAGGATGAACCATACAAGGCTTTGAGAATACTATAGAAATGTGACCCGCCAATTAAACATGATATACTTGTTGAGGTCCATGCAGTCACTGTGCCCTCTCATGTGTCATACGATGGATATTAGCATCTTGAGTTTCCTTTGTTGTCGCACGTATCACAGGACATCTGTACTGCGGTGGTCCACCATTTTCTGGCTGTCTAGTGAATAAATGCCGTGATAGGTAGACAGGTGTTCAGGTAGCTTCTGTTTTGCTCACTCCTCCGATTCCAGGAAGCATATGTTCGCAGTGACAGCATGCCATATACACTTCAGTGCACACATCCCTGCATATACACCTGCTCTCCCCTGGGATAACTGTTCAGTGTCTTGGGTCTTAAAGGATATGTTAGTGACGAACATTGGATTTTGACCGAGTGACAGTCAGATTGTGTGCATGTCATAAATCTGTTAACCATCTGTTTTAAAGCATTGACAGTGTGCAAGACGCCCTGTTCCTCCAGAGATTGAAAGGTTAATGAATGTGTGATTTAGTGGTTGATGCTCTGCTCCCATAGGGGAACGTATGCGTTAACATATCAATTTGCAGAACTACGGTGTCTCAAACCACGACAAATTGGAAGAGAAACAGATCCTTTTTTTGAGGTTTGAAAGCGAATTGTGTCTGCGTTTGTGCCCTTAACTAAAAATGAATCTCTGTTTTCGCCCCCTGGCATTCTTTCTTCTTTCCGATATCCTCATCTCTGTTCTTTCTGTGTAGTGTGAGGAGATCTGGCAGCACGATAATGCTTCATCGCCGCTCAGCATAAAATGTGACGAGTCCTGTAATTCGAAGCATGTGCCGACACTCCTACTTTGCTGGGTGTACACTAGCAACAGAAGAAAAAAAAGAGGGTTTCCCCAAGCTCTGCTCCTCTGATCGTAATCCTTCTTCCCTCCCTCCCCCCCTCCCTCACACACTCGCTCATAGGCTGTGACACAACTGGAGAATTTATACTGAGATACATTCATGCTGCGATACATTCATGCTGCATTTGGCTGCCTTCTCTCTGTGTCTCCCACTGTGGTGGATTCCTCCAAGTGGGGGTTTTCTGTGCCCGAGCACTGGTGTATTTAGATGTGGGTTTTTTTATGCGTCAACCCCTTTGTGAAATATTTCCGTGACCGTGAAGCTGCAGTTGGATCTGCACTTCTTGGGTGGGGCCTGAATGTCTGAACATTTCTAGAAACTTACACAAAGGGAAGCCATTTTGTAACGTAATACACAGTCAGTCCTGCACATTGAGAATCAGAGAAGTAAACGGGACAGAGTAAAGTCATGTTGCCGAGTGTCACACCGTCACACTTAACATTAGATATAAAAGATCTGTGTACAAATGGAAAAGAACAGCTTTCTGCCCTTCTCTCTTTCTGCCTGCAGGTTTGGAGGGGCGCCCCCACATGGCACGGCCAAAGACTGTTGTGTTCCTCCGCCACTCCAGACGGTAAGTCCTCATCCTAGTTCATCCACCTTATTTCTGTCCACACCAGCAATATCAAGGATTTCCCCCAATCCAGCCTCTTTCTCCTCGCTCGAGATAAATGAGTTCTGTTATTAAAGGAATTCCGCATTGATCAGACAACGACCCGAGGCTCGTTTGGAATTAACAGCCAGAACTCATTCATATGGAATCTGTCACGGGGAAGCATCTGCTCATCTGTGTGAGAGGCGGGAGAGATGGAGAGCGTTAACCAGAGGGAGGAGGCAGCACTGCATAACATGCTGGTTTTTAAAAGTGTTCCTTGATAAATGTAGGATAGGACCTTCACACTTTAAGCAGTGTGCCTGAGGAGAAAGGGAACAGGTGCAGCTGTGACACTGTGGATAAGGTTTCAAATTGTCACCATAACAGAGGAGTGGGATGAAATAAAATGTCTGCATCTCTGCGTCTCTGAACATGGTCAAGAGGCCCTTGCCGGCTGATTCCCTTCTGAGCCCAAGCACAGATCTGCTGATTCACTGCAGTGGACACGCAGGAACACATTGTTGGGTGCAGCAGCAACAAGGCAGCTCAAATCACCTCTACCACACACACACACACACACACACACACACACACACACACACACACACACACACACACACACACACACACACACACTCACAGCCCTCTCCATTTATTCGTGGCTCTGTCATTTGGGGCTACTCAGCACGGTAATGGCTACAGCTGTGTGCCCTTATTATAACCATAGTTTGGTTACGCACCATAAGAGCTGGATTACAGAAAAATATAGTGCCACTAAGCAGAAACTCAAAAATAAAACACAAGTTCTTAGGGTCGTGCTACAGCACAGAAGGAACTGCACACTTAAAACTGAAACACATTCAGTTGAGTCCCAGGGACTCATTCATTTCATTCTTCTTATTTTGTTGCTGCTATGAAAAACCAAAACATTTCATGCATTGTGGGTCTTCCTGATGGTCAGTCCCAGCACATACGCATCATTTGGAGGTCTTCCTATGAGAGTAACAAATATCAATAGTTGGCATCAAGGAATCGACATAACAGCTCTATGAGGGAAAGGTTAGCAATATTATGCCGTATTGATTTGGCAAAAACAGCTGTCAGTGTATTTCTTTGTTTATTGTGTGGGAGCACTGATGTTTGAGATTTAGTCTGTTGAATCAGGATTTATGTAAGATTTACGAATAATTCTGAATAAGTTTGCAGATACTGTATGCATTTAACACAATCTCAGTAAGTGCTACTAACATAGATCCATTTGTTTATTTATGTCAACTTGAATAATTGCTGACTATTCTGATATTCAATTTATCGTTATTAAGTAATTTTCCAAGTCCAAATAATCTGATTCTAGCTTATAAATGTAAATATGTGCTGCTTTCTTTACTCCTATATGAGTAATATATATCGTGTGGCATTTAATGTGTGGCAATGTGTGAAAGATATGGTCATAGTACAGGAATTTAGGTTAACATAATTTATTTTACGTTGAATAAATGCATTGAACATTGTGTTATGTTTAGAAGCAGAGTTATCATTATAGCTCATCTGCACCTTCAGGTGTCATTTTAAATTGTCATGTTCTTGCGTGCCCCCCCCCTCAAAGAGGTGACAGTGGTGTATCAGAATGGGCTGCCGGTGATCTCAGTCAGTTTGCCGTCCCGGCGAGAGCGCTGTCAGTTCACCCTCAAGCCTCTCAGCGACAGTGTGGGAGTTTTCCTGCAACAGCTCCAAGCCGAGGACAGAGGCATCGACCGCGTAGCCATCTACTCCACGGGTACGCACACACACACAAGTACTGCACACACACACACTCCTGCTGCATCCATTTACCCCAGCAGGTTGTTCATATACAAACTTGAGATCTTACTCTTTAGTGTGTAATTGCCCTCCCTTTCCACTCATGATAATCGGACAGCCTGATTATCAAGAGACGTGGAGGGTGTTTGAAGTGGTTACCCATCAGCGCTCCTTCTTCTCACCGCCCCCCTCTTCACATTTGTCTCTCTCTGCAGATGGAGCGAGGGTCGCCTCCTCCACAGGAATAGACATCCTGCTGCTGGATGATTTCAAGCTTGTCATCAACGATACCACACACCTTGTGCGACCACCACGGAGAGGTGAGGACTGTCAAAGAGATTTAGGGGAGAGTTATTGTTTTATTGCCATCAGATGTGTTGTATTAAAGCCTGTTTATGTGAATGCATTTCCTTCAGAGCTACTACCCCACGAAGAGGGAGAGAGGCTGAATGACGTCAAGTTTCTGGTGCAGCAGCTCTACACCACCCTACGCATCGAGGAGCACCAACTCAGCAAGGAACGCGAGCTGATTGGACGACTTGAGGACCTCAACTCTGAACTCCGCCCCTTAGAGAAGGTCTGACTTCTTTATCCTCTTTACTAGACTCATGAATAATCACAAGGCATTTCACCAGCCAACCAAGTGTTTGATAAATAATTGAAGGTGACTCAGCAACTAAACAATTTGCTCAGTGAAAGCCAAAGGAGCTGCTCTGAATTTCCTCTCATCTGCATTAGTTCAAGATATCAGGCCGTTTTTCCAATCAGCCTTTAAGGATTACCACTCAAAGTCTGACTAGCTGAGCCAACCTGATTTTGGATAAGGGTCTCTGAAGGGTTTAATCATGGCTGCCTTGGGCCTCTATTCTTTTTACAGCTGAAAATCAATAATGCTTTCTTCCTCACTACATTCTCAATACATCTCCACTTCCTTTTGATCCAGCTGACTCTTTTGTTCTTCTTGTTGTTGACTTCTGCGCAGATGAGGGTGGATCTGAATAGGAAGGCAGAGCGGCGTACCACCTTGGTGATGTGGGGGGGCATGGCGTACATGGCCACCCAGTTTGGCGTACTGGCCCGACTCACCTGGTGGGAGTACTCCTGGGATATCATGGAGCCCGTCACCTACTTTATCACCTACGGCACGGCCATGTTCATGTACGCCTACTACGTGCTTACTCGCCAGGTGAGAAAAAAACAAGACAAACACACAAATATATACAGTATGCATAATTAATGATTGAAGTGAAGTTTGATTGCATCTTCTGCTGCTGTGAGGGTGAGGAATGTTATGATGACATCAATCTTAACAATCAATTATTGATTGTCTTGTTTGCTATGTGGGTGTTGTGAACTGGGGTTGTATGAGGTGTTTGTCCATAGGCGTAGTATTACTTATTGTGTTACTTTGTTGATTTAAAGGATTGGTTTGAACTCATCAAATTCACACAATTACTCAATCTTACTAATGGTTGCAGTAACCGCCATATTCTGCAAGGAGATAAATATTGTGATTGCACAAGTACTCTGGGCGCTTTGGATCTTTAGTTAGAAGGGCTTTGTACACCCTATAAACCCACTTTAAAAATCCAGACTATTCTATTTAAAGGGGCCCTACTTTACTAATCTTTAGGTTTCATGATTGTATTTTGTGTCTCTGCTTTGACATGTTTACATTCTTTAATGTTCGAAGTGATTTATTTCCCTTACTTTTCCCCTTAAGTCTGAAACCAGAGCCCAGTCTGCTCTGATTGGCTAGCTGGCTGACTCTGTTGTGATTGGTCAACAGTTGGCCAACCCCTTAGCCTATCGCGTACAATGTGTTGTAGTGCTTGCTAACTGAAGGGCGAGTGTTATGTAGTGATGCCACTATGTTGGGGAAGTAAATAAAGGATTCCAATTGAGGCGTTTCAGGCATTCATAAAAACCTATTTTACAACCTATAAAAACGCATAATAGGGCCCCCAATATAAGGTAATGCTTCCTCTTAACTTTTGCCAATGAAAAAAAAGCAATCTGAACTTATATAAATTGTATTTAATGACATTATGTATACTAAAGGTTTAGCTGATTCATCGTAAGGTTATCACCACATTAATCCTATTTATAACCTAGTGGGAACAGTGTTGTTTTTTTTTTTTTTACTCTATCCAAATAACGTGACACTATCGATTCCTTTAGAGAAATTGTCTTCTATGACATTCTGCAGAAACTCTTTGAGCAACCAGAGAACAAGCATTACGGTAATGGAATTCTCTCTTAGCTGCACCCTGCATTAATTAGTATTATGTTTAGCTATTTACAAGGCTGGTCTGGTGGCAGTGTTGCCCTTCACTAAGCATTCATTAATATCCGCTGTCTTCTAACTCCCAAGGACACAGAGTCCATTTTACGTTGCATTTCTCCGTGTTGGGATTTGACCCAAGTAACAGCAAGCAGAACATGGACGATATGATCTGATAATCGTGTTTCTCTTACAAACTTCTCTGTCTGTGCTTCTCCATAACCTGTAGGAGTATATTTACCCCGACGCTAGAGACAGACAGTATCTGCTGTTCTTCCACAAGGGGGTGAAAAGGACACGCTTTGACATCGAGAAGTACAACCAGCTGAAGGATGATATTGCTGAGGTACAGTTGCTAGATATCTTGTGATGTAAAATCACACTGGGGATTCTCACATTTTTACAGTTGAATACTGTAACTGCTGTACAAAGAAATGTTTTCATCCCCGTTCCCCACACTCTCATATTTCTTCTCTCCTCGGCTCCCCCCCCCCAGGTGGAGTTGGATCTGAAGCGTCTTCGGGACCCGCTCCAGCTCCAGCTCCCAGTCCAGCAGCTCACCTCCAGTAAAGATTGATGGGAAAAGTGACTCCCTCCTCTCTCAGCTCCTGCAACCTCCTTTTCCTCCTCCCTCTTCCGTCCAACACCCTCCTCCCTCCCAATTTACCCCAAACTCTCTCCTCCGACTCCTCCATCCCTCCCCCATCCCTCCCACACCCAATAACCCCATCCCTTTCTCGACTGTGAGAGTTAGTTTTTCCCCCCTTTTTTTTTTCCTTCTTTTTTCTTTTTTTTCTTTCCTGACTGAAAACTCCAGTTGGAATTGCAAGAGGATAACCGCTAAAAAAAAATCGAAGATAGGATGGCGAGAGTACCGGGAACTTGAAAAAACTCTCCCAGCCAAAGGAAGGGTGAGGATGATGAAAAGGACAACGATGATGAAGGAATAAAACTGGGCACTATGGATACGCCTCAAGTCTCCGGAGGGACAGCCTGCAGGGAACTTCAGGGGGCAAACAGGACTCATTATCACACCTCTAGACACAGAGGGGCGCTGATTGTGGAGTGTGTGTGTGTGTGTGGGGGACTTTCAGGGTACAATGGGACACCGACCCTGGCCGATTCGAGGGTCGACACACCCGCTTAATCCGGCTTCCTCTTGCAGTCAAACTGTCGACACACACACCTTCTCTTGGTTGGGGCAGGAGTCTCTATCCCACACGTTTACAAGGAAGTCCTGAATGTAGTCGCACCACCAGGGGACCTCCGTCTTCCTGTGGCTGAACTCTGCTGCCTCTCCCTCCCTGGGCCCCGCCTTCTCCAGGTGACGGACAGCTGTCCCTCCCAGTGTGACCTTTCCTTGCAGGATATAGGCATGACGACGCCTCGTTTCCTCTTCCTGTTGACGTCCTGTAGCGGCCCGGGTCTGCGCAAGTATGAGAGTACTACCGACAACAACATCACTGTGTGTTCTTTTACTCCGAAAAAAATATTTTGGCACTTTTTATTTTGAAAGCCATAGTATATTTGTTATGAAAAGAATATAAATATATATATGTATACAATCAAATAAACAGATGACCAGAGGCTAGTTTTTTTCAGTGGGGGGAGGAGCTCTCTTACAAACATAATTTCATCAGAAACTACTAACTTACATCCTCTGGAGATCTTCTGCCATGAAGGGTCCTCTGCTAACAGTCCAGCACACACACACACACACACACACACACACACACACACACACACACACACACACACACACACACACACACACACACACACACACACACACACAGAGCAGTATAAAGTATGTATTCACTACTAACTATTTCATATCTTGTCCTGACAAACACACAACGTATTTCACAGTAACTATGGCATGGCCACCAAAGGAGGGGAATCTATGTTGAAATCAGGGTGAAAATGACTGATCGGAATTGATTTTGAGCAACGCAGAATGTCGATGTGGATAATGCCATGCTTGACCTCAATAATCATCTCTCAAACACAAAAAATGCTGCGGAAATGCTTAATGAAGGGGTTAAAATGTGCAGTGACCATTGTCTCATAGAAACCCACAGGCATGTTTATATATCTGATGAACTGAGTGGCTTTAGAAACGAGTAAAGCCTCATTATACAGCAGGAGTAATCCGCCTGCAATCCTTTTCCCACAATATCATATATATAATTTCTCCTTTCCCAATCCAAAGTCTTGTTCTTGGAGGTGAAAAATGATCATTTCCAGATATTCAGTGACCTGGCCTTTAGCTTAGCAGCATGTGATGTGCTTTTCAACATAAGATTTGTATAGGATTCTCCTTCACAAAGCTTATAGACAAAGTAACAGAAGGCTGAATCTAAAAAAAAAAAAAGTGTCATGGCATTTATTCAGAGGCTTTTATTTTTGTTTTCTCCTCCCACTGTTGCTATAACGCCCCCCTGCTCCCTCGAAGGCAGGGTAGACTGCATGCTGTGGTATGCCCTCAGTAGAAATGTGTGAATGTGTAGGAGCATTATTGCAATTTTGTACTTAATTGGAAACTTTTCTTTGCCACATCTAGCTGAAGTCTCACCCTCCCCCCTGATTGAGGTGAATCAGAAGCCATATGTTACATTTTTTTCCATTTTGGGATGGTCACTGAATAAACCGTTGTTTGGCTTTACTTAGCTTTCTGTTCTGAAGACTTCACCCATAACTGCTGTAGATGGCCTCTGCAGAAAAGCAATGACTTGACATCCCCTGAACATGAACATCGTGCATGTGTGTCTCGTGTGGACAGTCGGCTGAATCCTACTGCAGAGATCCATGTTTAACTGCAGATTTTGTATTAAAATGCATGATTTTAGGTCAAATCAGAAGTTATTCATGCAGATCTCAAGGCAGGAGTTGGTCATATCTGTTAGTGTGTGTATGTGTGTTTTATCTCCAAGGAAATTGGTGCCTCTTGGATGACTAATCATTTAAAAGGTAGATAATAATTAAGTTATCTGTAGAAAAGCAATGATATGATCATTGAGAAAGTAATTATCTTATTTGGAATGCACCTTTATTCAAAGGAAGGGTTACATTTACATTTTTGAGAGTAGAAATCAACTTTATTGTGCGCCTTTGAATGCATGTGTTGGTTTGATACACGTCTTGACAAGTTGGTGCATTGTGGGCAAAGTTTAGATCATTCATGAATCCTTTGCCTCTAACCACTGACTGGTAGAAAATAAATTCCGCCCTCATCCCACTTCATGGCAGCCATCACACACACACACACACACACACACACACACACACACACACACACACACACACACACACACACACACACACACACACACACACACACACACACACACACACACACACACACACACACACACACACACACAGTGACGTTGGTGTTTCCTTGGAGATGTACTGTGGCAGGTGAGAGAGCCGCCACAACTCACCATCACCCCCTCTTTTTATCAATCCATCCACCGTTTATTGCCTTGTTTTTTTCTCATTTCTTTTTTAAAAAGCTAAATATATCAAATATAGGGAAACTTTATTATAAAGAGGGTGTTGCATGAATGTATGTTTACATGGGAAATTATGTGAAAATAAAAAAGACGATTTATCAACAAAAAAAATAAACTGCAGAGATAATTTAAGAACGTTGTTTGTAGAGATTCCTAGATATAAAGGGCAGTTGACAGGGCTGCAACTTTAGAAATGCCCTGCCAAATCTGACTTAAATCCCAGCCAACCAACTGCTCAAACCCCACTCCCATCCTCACCTTATTTACTCCCATAAACCCCTCCCTCAGAGTGCATTAATACTCCCCAAATGGAAGGATAAAACACCCTCCATCCTCGATGCACCTGTAAAGGAGGAGACCTCATGACCTCGGTTACTAACGTCCTGGATTTAAGTCCAAAGAAAGTGTCAGGCTTTTTGGGGATCACCTCCCATTCTCGTCCCTCTCTCCCGTCATTTTCATCCACCCTCAGCCTTTTTTCCTCCAAAGCGACATTATTATTCTATGTTTTCAAAGTGTGTTATGTTTTTAATATCTTGTTTGTCTGCACTTACAATAAGATGTTTTAAAATGCCTATAGAGTGACGCAGAATATGAGATTGAAATGAACTTGTACTCCATTCTGACCTCTAATTTTATTTCGTTTTTTCTTGTCTGTTTTTCTTCTGTTGACATGATGCTGTAATGTTGGCAAAAAAGAAAAATGTAAAATCCTGTATCATTTATGAAATATGTATAAAAGAGAAATGTAATTCAATTATCAATAAAATCCTTATCCAGTTTTTGGAGACGGTGGTCCAGTTGACGTTTTTGGTGTTCTCACTGGAAGTGATTAATGGTCATATTTCAGGAATTAACATGAAGCAGCTTCTCAAGGTCTTGACCACCATCTCTGGATCTCCTTGGCCTCCAGCTCTTCCTCTACAGGACATCCTAAGAGATAGACCTGAGAGAATACACTGTTTGTATACAATAGGTAAGTGACGCACAGTTACTAGAAAATAGAAACTTATAAAACGTTAGGAAAAAAATGGAAAGAGAAAGAAGATTTAAGATCCTTCTAAATGTAAGGTAAATATCATTTCAAATAATGCTTTTTTCATTACTAGTTTGTATGCACATGCACATGCTATAGCTACATGCTAATGTCCACATGCTTGTAAAATCTTTACCAATTTTGCCATCTTGCCATCCATTTTGACCGATCATGGTGCTTGATGAAAGTTTGGGGAATCACCAAGGTTTTCATATTTGTCCTAAGGGCAACTTGAACAACCACCAAATTAAATAGATGATAGATAGATACTTGTCTTTATTGATCCAAAAACGGGAAATTCTTGTGTTACAAGAGCAGCAGTGTGTTTAGGCATTACAATATTTAAAATAGATGATTTAAATATCAAAAACTAAACGGCACATTTTGAATGACTCTCCGTTAAATACTGGACATTTCTCTTAAAGGTTCCCTTATTGGTGGCACCAGAGGCAAGGTAAAGGTCAACAAAGTAACAGGCTTCATCCTTTGTGGACCATGATATGTGTTTACAAATGTACAAAATCCATTTCAGTGTTGTCCAAAATGACCGTTTGCATTGACATCCACATGCCTTGCCTCTAGTGGCTAAAAAAACGCTGATACTGCAACACATCACGACAAAAAACCTAAACATTGTCAGTATATTTAGAAAACCAACTTATTTAATCACATAAAAAGTACAGTGAGTTCCACTTTATTCCTTCTAACAGCCTCCTGGATTAATGTCCCCATTGATTTGATTACATATAAGACAAATGACTCTTAATGGAAAGGGCCAAGCTTTAGTCATTTTCTGGCCAGTACTAGTAGTCAAGTAATAAGCTAAATGAGAACATATTCAGTCTACTGGCACAGGGTGTCCTCAGACTACTCTGTTCTGAATCCTGAGTGTGCAAACCTTGCCGTCGCCTTCAAGTGAAAGATGCCTCAGCATGACACTAAACAGATTAATCAAATTGGTTTATTGCTCCTGGAGATTAGATCATTGCTCGTTCTTCCACGTCCTTTAAATCAGGATGGATGAGTCAGAAAATATATGAAGACATGTTTAAAAGTCACTATCTCACTTTTTCACAGCATGACAGCAAAAAATGGTTTGGTGTAGTTTAAGGTCATGTGTGCAAGGAGGGAGGGAGGAGAATGTGAGGACTGTATAGTGTCAAACAATGGGAGGATGGTCCTGTCACTGGATTTAAAGGTCAAGAGGTCAAGGTGGGACAGACTGACAAAATGACACATGCAGATAAGAGGTGCCTATAATAAGAGGATGAACCAATAAAGCTACACAGACATGCATACTCAAACTATCATGGTTTTATGGTTGCTTACCAGTCTGCTGCTGGAGGTTGTTGCCGTTGCAGGTGTAGGTAAGTGTAACATTTCTTATTTGCTCACAAAACAACAGTTTATCTTCTAATATAATATTATTATTTTTTTACCAAAATGAGTTTATTTTGGAAAATATGGTCTTTTCCTCAATGGATTAAATGATAAGACTTGCATACTCTCTTTATATATACATTCTTATTTTCAACAAAACCCTTAAAAAGACCAAAACCAACCAACAATGTGTTAGTACATCATCCAATACTTTAGAACTTCACGACACTCAACCCAAACCTATTTATTCCTACTGAAGTTGCAAGACTTTGAAAGTGCTAGTAGTCACAAATATACTTCAATGAAAATATAAAAAAATTAGGTAATATCCTATAACAGGTCAGCATTGCAGCTTTTAGCAAATGTTACTCAAACCAGGGTTACTATTTTTTTTCTACTTTCAGAAGTGGATTAACACATATTATTTGGTGCTCTTTGATTATTTACAGCAGGAGACTTGGGAATGTCGATTTTCTATTTAAGAATGAAGGTGTTGTCCAGTGTCCTGTGTAGCTCATGTATGTGTTTAAAAATTTTTTTTAACAATACTGGGGGAGAACACAGAGGAATAAAACATAACAGGCTTAGTCAATACATGGAATTAAAGTGTTACGGGTTAAAATGTTGTCCAATTCTTCCCATTATATTTGTAGACGGTGAGAACAATTATAGAATATCTCCAGCTTCATCCTTTAACAAATGATATTAGAACAATAAGGACACTGTCAGCTCTAAGTCTCCATCTGTGCGGAAAAGAAGGCGTAGGCTGACTAAGGTCAGGCTGGCCTCCATGTTCTCTTAATAGCCATAGTAAGTTATTCAAGCTCCATCTGGATGTAAGATTTACACTCCCATTAGCATACACCCGAGTCAGCTCTGTCCACTGCCCTTTGTGAGTTCCTCATGCTGGAACACAGTTGGTCAGTCGTAAGTCTCCAAAACTGGTCGTTTATGCTGTCAGTGAGCCCCGGCCTGTGGATGGATCCCTCTGCTTGCATTGGAGCAGCAAGTAGAGACACAACGCAATGTCCATTAGTCGATGGAGGGTCAAAATGATGTGTGGTGACATTATTTGTGGTTGAAAAATGTGTCTCACAAAAATATTTATGTATAGCTTCTAGGAACTAAACTGCAATTCGGTTAATGTGAAAGCACATATAAGAAAGGGTTACTGTAAACCTCTAGTCAACTTTTATGATGTCCAACATAAAGCACTTTTCAAACAAGGTACAGGAAAGCATAAACATGGATATTTTATGTAGCAATCCAACTACATTGGAAAGCCTAGAGTTTGGTTACAGTGGTGGTTAGTGCTCCAGTAAAGTGTTATGTGCTAGTTGTCAGCTGTCATATATTCTGGCTCCTGCCTGTCACTAAAGATACTCTACTGCCTCTCGCTGTTTCTTCATCCTGCAGATTCTCAGTGATTAACATGTTCTCTCTCTCTTGCCCACTTTAGCCTCACATCTTCTTGTTCTTTTCTGTTTGTTTTATGTCTTCATCTTAATTACTCTGTTGAGAGGGAATTAAGAGAGTAAGGGAGAGACTATTGATTGTTTTTGCTGCACTAGTTTACTCTGCTCATTCAGTTGTTGTTCGGATTCTGCAAAGCTGGCTTTAGTGAAAAAAGTCAGCACTGACAGGACTGGATAAAGAGTTATTTGTCGATACTTTGTTTACTTCCAGTTCAATTTGAATAGACCCTGTGTTACAGTTTATCTTGACGGTTCAAAGGTCTGCTTCATGGTTACAGGTTTGCTGCAGTATAGATTGGATGCAGTGCTGTGATTTGAACCTTTCTTAAAGGTCACTTCAACAAAATTACATCAGCAATAATAGAAAGGAGGACTTTAAACTAAGGTGTCTGACCAGATTACAACAGGGATGTTTGTGTTTGGGACATATTTAACCCTAGAATGCCATTTTTGTATTGCCTTTTTTTTAAATGTAACATTTACCACCAAAACTTTAATTTCATCCATTTTATCAACGTGTAACCAGAAATCCCTAAAACCTACAACAGTAATAGAAATATATCTGTATGGACGTACACGAATAAAGTAATACTAGTGACAGGTAGAGTTTAGAACTTAGCATTGCATTCACAAAACTTGTTTGGATTTTTATTTATTTTTTAGATTAGTATTACAGTATCAAAACTAAAAGTTGTTATTAGTCTACGCTAGAATGTAGCCTTTACTCAGGGGTAGACATTAAGGGTAAAATTCCACTTATCACTCACTGGCCCCACCATTGTAACCACTGGCCCAAGAGCATTCGTCCAAAAATAAAATCGACGAATAATGAAGAAAATTAAGACATTCTTTGCAATAGTAATGTATGCACAAACTACATATAAAGTCCCATGACATATGTCACCCTGTACCGGTTCCATAAGAAAAGGCTGAGGTTGGAGAGTCAGGGATCAAAATCACCCCAAAGAGTAGGCTACTGGACACCAAAGAAGGTGTTCTCAACAGAGCAAGAGATGCTTTTGAGAGACTACCTGATGGAGGCAGCTGATTTACTATGGTCTCAGCTCAAAGGAGGTAGGTCTACATAATTAAGGTAGAATAGGCTATCTATACAGATGGAAGTCACTTTTACACCTGCCACAACTGTGAATCAGATTAATTCCATCTGTGTTCTGTTTTAAGTTCTGGTCATTGTTCATTGTTTGTTGGAGGATGTGTGAAACCCCATTAAAATCTTGTTGCCTTAGAATTTGACAGCTTTCCCTCTTTTTTGTCATGTAGTGTGAAAAAAGGTAACCGTTATTAACATGTTACAACCTTCCCTGGCATGTGTTACAACTGTCCCTGTACACAGGGTTGTAACATGTGTCAACTACATTGTTTCAGTAGTTGACACATTGAGAATGTATAATATAGCAAAATGGCTATCCTAGTGTAAATGTTTTTTTACTTATTGGGGAAAACCCAAAAAGTGTTACAACTGTCCCTGGTCTCCCCTACGTTATGCTGAGCCAGCTAAATAGTGCGTCCGGGCCAGCGGGCCATTTATAATGTCGAGCCCTGCTTTACTGTACAGTATATTGCTGTTAATGGGTCATTTTAGCATTAACATTTAAGCAGCTAATTATTTAACCCATATACTGTACTAGTGGATTACTTAACCCATTTGAAGGCATCAAAATATATGTTTTATATGTATGGCCTTAAACTGAAAAACTGACTGAGCTTTGAAATTTGATAGACAATAAATATAGAGTAGCTTAAAATGGAAATACTCACGAGTAGTGACTCTTAATGTTTTCCAACCCTCGTCTCTGGCTCATCCTCATTCTCTTAAAACACACATTTACATCAAATCCATATTTGTTTCCCCCTCTGCTACAACTAAGTCTTGTTCATCTTTGCCACCTCAGCCCTGGACCCCTGCTCTGCCTACATCAGCCTGAATGAACCGTGGAGGAACACAGACTACCACGTCAACCAGTCCTCCAGCGGGCCCCTGTGTGACAGCCACGTGTCTGGAGAATGGTACCGCTTCACAGGCATGGCCGGGGACGCCATGCCCACCTTCTGCGTCTCTGAGAATCACTGCGGCACACACGCTCCCATCTGGCTCAACGGCAGCCACCCACAACCCCAGGAGGGCATCGTCACCCTGCCTGTGTGTGCCAGCTTCAACGACAACTGCTGCCAGTGGAATGCCAGTGTGGACGTGAAGGCCTGCAGCGGAGGGTACTTTGTATATCGCCTGCCCAGACCCTCTGTCTGCTTCCACGTTTACTGTGGCCGTGAGTGAGCATTATGTGTGATATGCAAACACTCATTTTCTTATCAAATAACCAGACTTACTTTCCGTTTTCTTGTCTATTGTTGTGTTAATAGATATTATTTTGTGTTGCACAGATTTCTATGACATCTGTGATGAGGTGGACTGTGTAGGTCCCACATGTCCCAAGTCTGACTGTCTCTGTACACCTGGATTTGTCCTGGGACCGGACAGACAGACATGCCTGGGTGAGACAGACGGAGAGGGGAGGAGGAGAGGAAGGGAGGGGGAAGATAAGATAAGTTAAGTTGTGTGAGAGACATGGAAGACAGATAGGCTGGAAATGGTTCCTGGATGACAATAACAAGAGAAAAAAACAACATTGTTTTGACATAAGCTGTTTTTATGCTATTTTTATTCAAACTTCCATATTTACTTGACTTAATGGGATAAGATAGAACCATCAGAGACATCAAAACACACCATGAATGATTAAAGTGGTGTAGCCTAATTCTTTAAGAATGAGATTGAGATTTTAACCACGTGGTCCTCCGACTCACCATGTTGAGAGGGATATCATTTCAATTCATTTAGAGTGAAAGTTCATCCTTGACATTAAAGGGTAGTTTTACAAAATCAAATATGACTAAAGGTCTACTGCTTTGATGTCATTGCGCCAGCAGTTCCTGTATAATGAAATGCAGTTTAACACCAATCCAGACTATGCCAACAGTAAGTCATATAGATAGAAAAATGTAGCTTTCAGTAAATCTTTTTTAACTGCATGTCTTCATCAGTGGAAGGAATTATGTCAGCTGAGCAAACTCCATTCAATTCACTACATTTTCTTGACATTTAAACCAGCAACACTTAACACAGTTTTATCCATAACCTTTGGATAACTCCTTTAACAGCTTATTCATTTGTATTCTCTTTTCAACCATCTATCCATGCTTTTAGCTCTTGATTTGGACATTTACCAGTTGCTTTTAGCTTATTTAACTTCTCTGCTCGCTGACGTTTAAAATCCATTTTCTGTTTTATTACATAAGCTACTTGACAATCTTTTCACGTGGGAAACACTCCTCTCGTGTAGCACGTCCCTGTCACTGCTGTCCCAGTCATTCTATCTAGTTTCCATATTAATAGAGTATTTACATATTTATTTACACAGATTTACATATTCTAAACGATGTGATGGGTCTGGATATGATCTTTTTGTATTTGCTGATTCGCTCTTCAATGTGGAGGTGTGTGTGTGTGTGTGTGTGTGTGTGTGTGTGTGTGTGTGTCTCTGTGTGTGTGTGTACACCTAATGATGGGTGTCAGGCATGCAGTGGGAACCTAGCGAGCATGAAAACTCCCATTATCTTATTATTCCCTCATCAACCAAATCTACCTTTCCCCGTCTCAGAAATGACTTCTCCATTTCTCCAACCTAGCTCACTCTTTTCTCCTAGTCCCTTGCTCTCCCACATTTTATTTCACCCATCATTATTTCCTTACCAGTCTCTCAGGCTTACAGTTTCATCTCACTTTTTAAACTCCTTTAAAGTTGGTTTATCATCTTTCTCCCAGGAACACTAAGTGAATTACCTCAAGGGGATAAACCCCACCCATCTGGTTCTCAGTCGATTCAAACAGGACTCATGTGATAATAATACCTGACCCAGCAGTGGTGTGTGTCCATTTTATAGATGTAAATGAGTGTGAGAAGGGCAACAGTGGCTGTGCAGAGGTGTGTGTGAACACCAAAGGCTCCAGACGCTGTGAGTGTGTGCCGGGCCGTGTGCTGGACAAGGACGGACACAGCTGCAGAGGTACATCCAGGTTTTGAAGTGTATATGACACACCAGTCACTAAAGTATGGAGAGATGGGAACAACACACTGTTATTCATCTTTTTTTCTTTCATGCAGAGATAGCCGGCTGTCATGTTAACAATGGAGGCTGCAGCCATGGCTGCTCCTCACTGATGGACTCCTATCAGTGCCATTGTCCCAGAGGGCTGGAGCTGGGGGAGGATAAACGCACATGTCAGGGTGTGTGTGTGTGTGTGTGTGTGTGTGTGTGTGTGTGTGTGTGTGTGTGTGTGTGTGTGTGTGTGTGTGTGTGTGTGTGTGTGTGTGTGTGTGTGTGTGTGTGTGTGTGTGTGTGTGTGTGTGTGTGTGTGTGTGTGTGTGTGTGTGTGTGTGTGTGTGTGTGTGTGTGTGTGTGTGTGTGTGTGTGTGTTCAAACGTGCATGCAGAGTTACATAACCAATCAGATAGCAAGACAAGCTGATATGCACACTTGTATTCAGGGGAGACACTGCAGGGGAATAGAGTTTTATTTTTAATAGATATGAACATGAAACCATGTGATTATATAATTTGGGACCATTTTGTATTACAGCAGGTTATCTGAAATCTTAAGTAACTTTTAGTGATTTTAGGAGAAGTCTACAGACCCGGATAGACACAGTTAGTAAGATAAATGTGTGTTGAGTGTTCTGAAAGAATGAATATTTGCCATACATGTATCACAGTAATCTGACCAATGTTCTAGAAAGTATAGGTTTGGAAAAAATGAATTTCCTCAGGCTTTAACCGAAATTCTAACATTTCAGTGCAGGGTTATATATCTGTCAGGAAAGGGTTCTTAACTATATAACCAGTGAATAATAATCCACAGACCTTTTTACTGAGAAATGAAACTATCCTGCCAATATTATGTTGTTTTATACCAATTTATTTCAGTGTCTTTTATGATAGCACAAGACAGGTAATTGTCATTTTAATATGGCTTTATCTGCAGATTTCTTTACGGATTAAACAATAACAGCTTATTATAAATATATATGTTTAAAAGTAGTGTAACATCTCTCAAAGGTGACACCCTCAGATCACATTTTGTTCAATTTAAGGTTGCAAACAATTATTATTTTCATTATCAATGTACAATCATTTCTCAATAATCTATCTCTATTAGTGTTTTCATGTACATGGCTGACAGAAATATTGTATTGATTATTTTAATCTCTTTGTTGTTGTATCCATGCGTTTTTGCCATTTCATTGGACCATAATAGTGTCATATATTTCTCTTTGTTTGTTTTGTTTCCTGCAGTGCCAGTCCAGTGTGATTCCGGCTCTATAGTTGTGTCAGTTCCTAAGGACCTGGTCGAAGGCCTGGAGCTCACCCTGTCCAACTCGTCTTGTCGAGGTGTCTCCAATGGCACCCACATAAACCTCAGCTTCAGCCTCAAGACCTGCGGCACGGTGGTGGAGGTCTGAGGCCTTGTGATGAAATGTTTTAGACTGAATGGGCTCAGGGTTTATTCTTATAACAATGTTAAAGTGCTTTGCCTTAAATGGGATTTGTGTGAGGTTGTCACAAACTGAAAAAGCTATTAAAACAATTGTAAACTGAACGTTGACCCCCAGGTGACAGATGACAAGATTGTGGGGACCAACCTGGTGACGGGCCTCCCGAGGAACAGCCCAGGCAGCAGCAGGGACTTGATCGTCCGCACCAGCAAGTTACTGCTCCCGGTCACCTGCGAGTTCCCCAGGGAATACCAAGTGTCGGACGGATACCAGGCCAGTCAGCGCAGCTCGGCCCTGGAGCTGGCAGGCCACAGCAAGGGAGTCTTCCCCTTCTCCCTGGAGCTCTTCAAGAGTGCAGAGTTCTCGGAGCCCTACCAAACCCCGCCCCAGCTTCGCCTGCACGACTCCCTGTTCTTCGGGGTGGAGCCGAGGGAGAGAGTGGAGGGCCTCTCTGCACTGGTGGAGAGCTGCTTCGCCACACCAGGGCCAAACGCTGACCAGGCCCTCAAGTATTACCTCATCAAAGACGGGTAAATATTGTGGACGTTGATGTTGTACACTTATTGCAGAGGTGTAGAGCTAGAACCATACACTGTATATATAAAAGCTAGAACTGCTGCTACTTTTTTTAAGAAAAGGTTTCTGCTTAGCTAATGCAATAATAAAGGATTAAAGCTAGACCAAACTCAACATACATTTACATTTTGCATGTATCGGGTATGTGTTCCAAGAAAAAATCATTAAAAAATACAAAACAGGTTTGTTTATATTAACTATAGGATTAAACCCACTGTGGCTGACCAGAAATAAAAGCATTATTGATGGAGAATCAACGCTATATCATCAGAAAATATTTACCAAGAGGTACAGCTATGAACAATTGTCATCAGACTAAAAGTAAGTATGTTGTTATGTAATGTGGGTGTACTGACCCTTTAAAAAGCTCAAGCACACAATGAAAACTGCAATATTCCCTCGGTTTTATATTGTCCTATTAATATGAGAAATGCATTTGGGCCTGCGACCTTTATGGCCCTTGTAATAAACGTAAACAGGACGAGCTGCTGTGTTTCCACAAAGCGCTAGCATCCGCTGCTCAACAGTTATAGGACAGGGAGAATCCCCCACACAAGGAAATGTCAAATGAAAACTGCCACTGGCCTCTTACTCTGATTGATGTGGAAAGCAACTAAATACTATTTTGAGTGGAAAATGGGAAAGCCAAAACAGCCTTATTATGCGGGGAACACCGAATCTCCACCGCTACTCTAGTCCATTAGGGCACGGCTATTTTGGTGATATAAAAAATACAACAGTGCTTCAATATTTTTCCCTCTCTTAATCAGGTGTATCTCTGATGAAACTGTGACACAGTACTCATCAAAGGACCAGCTCTCTAAGCACTACCAGGTCCCCGTCTTCAAGTTTGTTGGCAAGGACAACAAAGTGAGTAAAAAAAGAAGCATGCTGGGAGCCAGCTGGCATGTAGGTGTGGTATTATGCCTGTGTAGCACTATACTGTAAGGACTGTTTTCACTGACTGATTGTTCTTCTCTAAGCGTATTCAGAACTAGCTTGTCTCCTGTGTTTGCAGCAAGTGTTCCTCCACTGCCAGGTGTTGGTATGCGGGGCGGGGGACTCCCACTGCTCTCAGCGTTGCCGGGGGCGCGTCCGCCGCCAGGCTCGTACCAAACCTCAGGAGAAACACACACTGAGTGGAGGCCCCATCTTCATCCTGCCTGATCCGTGATGCTAACATGTCACCATCAACACGCACAGTCAGAAACAACACCATGCAGAGTCATATTCACTTTAAAGCAGATGAACTGACCATTTCAGTTTATTTATTTAAATACACATATACATCATATATGCAGATGTACAGTATATACACTCTAGTTTATCCCTAGTTCCAGTGGCAGTTACATTGCTTTAGATTCTGTGTATTACAATAAAACCGAGTTTGTGGTGTGTCACTGCCACTTTGCCACAAGTGAATGACATTTCTATTAGAACTCATTCTAATAGAAATGTAGAAAAGGGGCCACATTTGATTTGTAACAACTGTAGCATGAATTATGTTTTTCTAGGTCACACTTTGAGGCATTTCTCAAGCTTGATTACAGTTTAAGGAATTTGTAGATTTATAGAAGTTGTTTATATTTCACACCATCACTGACTTAAAACAATACATGAACTCCGATAGATGTATTCTGACTCATTTGCATGCCAGTGCTGTGGGAAAGAGATATCAGTGTGCCGAGCCTGAAAATGATGCATACGCTTCATCACTGACAATTAATCCAGAGTTAATCACGTCATTTGAACTGCAATTAGTCATGTATTCATTAATAAAAACAGACAAAACACTAGCAAATAACTTAAATAAAAAAAAACACCAGCCGTAATAGGCATTACATTCATTTGACACTGACTTAATCTCTAAGCAGACTACCTTGATAAATAGCATCACGCAACATAGCGTCATAGTTGATAAATTGTGTCTCTCCATCTAGAGGAAATTAATCCAACTACAATATCCTTCCCATCAGGCACTTTGTTTGGAGTCATCATAGTAATTTATGGTAATGGAGTCATAGAGGCCTAAAAATGGCCTAATTTGAAATGGAGTATGGAGAGTAATATGCATACGCAGTTAATTACGATTTGGAAAGTCATATCCAGACACCTAATATATGTCAGTACTGCTTATGAATAAAACCTGTAAAAAAACTGTTAATTTGCATTCTCCATTTGTCTGTTTTTCCTTTTTTGAAGTCCCAAGCTGTGGACATTGAGAGGGTTCTTGTGAAGTATCTTTTCTTTGAAGCTTATAAATACACCGTATAATATGTGACTCAGTTATTCATCCATGAAAACATCCAGGGGTTTTGTCCACAGTGTTCTGTGTCACAGTTCATCCCTCTCCTCTCCCTCGCAGACACACGCCGCCCTCTGGCTGCTCATGTAAGGCCTGCATCCCAGAGTCCCCACCGTGCTGTGCAGGGCGTCTGCCATCGATTCACAGGCTAGAGGGGAAAAGAAAGAGAAATAGACAAAAGGAGGAGGAATGGGTTTAATTTCCTTTTTGATATCTCACAGTTTACATGAGAGGTTCCCTGGTGGTCATATTAATTTGTGTAAATATCTGCAGTTATCTCACCTTTCACCTTGGACACAAAGCCCAGACTCTTCCTTAGGTCGGAGCAGATGCCATGCACACACAGGCGAAACTCGGAATCACAGTCTTTCTTGCTTACGCCGCAAGTGTCGTAGCACATGTCCAGCATGTCACAGCAGTTTGTCATAGCAGGGATCCCCATGTCAAGCTTTAAAAAGGGAACACTTTATTATGTCAGTGCAGTTTACTAATACAGAGGCTAGCATCTACAGCAGTGGTTCCCGACCTAGGGGGCGCCAAAGATCACAGGGGGGGGCCAGGCCTCAGATGATTTAATGCCAAATATCATATTTAGACTTTTTTTTTTTTTTTTTGTATATAATTGTAACGCAATACATGATTGTCACTAAAAGGACATTACAATAAAATATAAAAAATAATTGATTAATTCATTTTAATAAAAATTCAAGTTAGTAGCTATTAAAGGCATAAAAAGACAGCAATGTATAATTCTTTCTTTAATAGAAATGTTTCTTCTGCCCGTAAAGTGTCCAGGCTTGTCTGGATAAGCGCATTTTTTAAACATAGTCATTGTCCATGCCGGTTTCAGTTGGATTATTTGTCACAGTTGCTCCGATCAGATTGGTCTCCTCCATTTTGTAGATTATTTACAACTTTTGAATCCACATAAACACATCGGCAAAATCCGGCTTACTTTGAGCATGTGTTTTAAACAGTTTAATCCCTTTGTGAATTTGCCGATGTGTTTATGTGGATTCAAAAGTTGTAAATAATCTACAAAATNAAAATCATTACTACTGAGTGCTATGGGAATAGAAGGCTCAGTCGAGCTGTGGCTCTCTGTCAGCCTGGCTACAGTGCTGAAAAGAAATCTTGCATTATTCTTATTCTCATCTATTAATGAGTGTCAGACTGTGTGACCTTTATCAAAACAACGTGAAGATGGTTTGAAGTTTGCGAGATCCTTGATAAAGGTCACAGGCTGAAAGGCCAGCGTGAGATGTGCCCAAATGATCCTTCCTCATCCTTTAATTCCTCTCAAGCATCTCCCACTGCTCGAGAGAAACACATTGTCAACAAAGTACGGCAGCAATATAACATCACCATACAAAGCCAGTTGATAGCTGATGGGAAAGATATGACAATTATCTGAACAAAGCAATACAAATGACTCCCAAAGTTTCATACAACTTTAAATCATATTAAATAACTAAAGTACATGAAAAAGGGCACTGAGGTAGAGAGATTGAACTCTCAAAAGAAGCTACATTTCAGAGGACCAGCATGTGTCTTGGTAAAGAGGACAATTCTCATATTTTGGAAAGTGAAAACTGGCCTCGGGAATACCTGGACTTGGTCTAAATGGCACAATCAGCTACAAGGCTTTTTTCTTAGTCTTAATTCGACTTTTATTAGGTAATTATTTAACATTACACACTTTATCTAAGCAATGCAAATGACCTTGAGTCAATCAAATCAAAGTGGGAGGTGGGGGGGGGGGGGGGAAGATATTTGCAACCAGGAGATGGTGCTGCTTCCTCTTCATCAGGAGTCACATACCTTCACTGTTGTTATGAAACAGCTGACTTCATTCCCTGTATTTTATATACCAAAAATAAAAAAACATTACTCCAATGCTGTTATTTCTCTTCCCCCCCTCCCAGCTACATTTACTTCACTTTAATGATGTGTGGTTTGAAATGATATAATGTGTGACTGTTCTTTGTTGTGTATGTGGTTGTACTTTTGTATATGTTTGTATATATTTGTGAAATAAAAATGAAAAAATGTGCCGAGAGTTAAAAAGGAAACCAAAGCACTTCCATGTTCCATGTGTGTTTTAAGTCTTTAAAACCCAAATATAGCAATGAGATTATTACACTATTACTTTGATGTGTTTGAGAGCCACAGAGAATGAGAGGATTACAGTAATTATAGAAGCTTTTTTTCTATTGTATTGATATGAGGGGACCTTTGCCCCCAGCATGAGCGATTGCCTTGCTGTCTGCCACTGTCTGATCATGGGTCAAAGTCTGCTCCCCAGTGGCAGAGCCAGTAGGATCACAGTGTTTTGTCCCTCACTGTCTCGCTCTTCTCCCTCTGTTAACAACACCTCGCCTGAGGACTGCTTCCTCTGCTTGGATTGTCACCAGCTTACCACCATGCTGTTCCGGACTGTGCTTCTGCTCACCTTATGCGTGTCCACAGGCATGAGTGCCACTTTAGGCTTCTACCTGGCTCAAGCAAAGGAGAAGGAAGCTCCATCTGTGGAGACCGTCACTCATGGGATTGTGGAAGCTGCCCCTGTAAGCACAGCTGAAGAACATGTTGTTCCTGCAGATCCAAAAGAAGATGATCCACCTGGGGATGAGGAACATGTCGCTCTTTCAGATCCAAAAGAAGATGATCCACCTGCTGAGGAGGTACATGTCGCTCCTGCAAATCCCCAAGCAGATGATCCACCTGCGAATGAGGAAGATGTAGCTCTGGCAGATCCCAAAGAAGAGGATCCATTTGCAGCTGAGGAACCTGAAGCAAATACCATCGTTGGGGACAATCGAGTGGCTGATATACTTGAAGTGGACAACGTAGCAGCTGGTGAACCAGAAGTGGATGTGCCTGTAGCAGAAGAGCCAGAGACACGCAGTGATGACGCTGCTCTGGAAGATCTTACTGAAGCTGAAGCAGTCACCCAGGAGCAACATGAGGAAGAGGAGGACAACGACATCAAACCAGTCCAGACAGAGCAGTCCCAGGACGAGCTCGAAGCAGCAGAAGAAGAAAAAGAAGAAGATAACAGCTGGAGCTTCTACTCAATTAGAAATAGATTCCAGTCTATGAACGGATACTACAACTCCCTGGTGGAGCTTGTGGGGGGACGCGATGGTGTGTGTCAGTACCGCTGCAAATATGGTAAGAAGGAAGTCTTGAATACTGTCATTTATGAGAACAAGTATTTTAGTGGCCTGCAAATGGGCCTCAGAGAGAGCTAGATAGTCAAGGTTGTTGTTTCTGTTTTCAAATGATCCAAAACAAATATTTTTAAACGACTTTCAAATGATTATTATGTCGTCCACATCCCATAATCCTTCTGTTGCTGCGTATTTGTAATCTCAGCACACTTTAAGTGTCAGATCAATCACTCTGCTGTCTGATATCAGCTTCCTATGTACAACATGCTAGGCCTGCAGGCTGCTGATAGGCCGAATACATCCTGGTTATCAGTCTGAGAGGTAGAGGTACAGACCCACAATCAATACAGATGTTCTAAAAACAAAAGTGACATCTTATCTGTGAAACTACGCACACTCAGTAATAGAGATATAGTGTGGATTCTTGAGTACGACATTAGTGGTTAATGTACCTTTTCTTTAGTTTGAACATTAAATGGTTCTTCTGTTTTTTCGTAGGAGAAATTCCTCAACCTCGTCCCGGCTACCAGCTCCCAGAGCCCAACGGCTGCAGCTCCTCTCTGGTTGGATTCCAGGTGAATGACGCAGTAGGTGGCCTGTTTATAGCACCAACAGCCCAAACATACATCATTTAAGGAACACTTCACACTCAAAAGGACCATTTGTGTATCAATTACCCACCCTGTGTTACTTTCAACTTTGAATGAAAATTAACCCTTCATGTAAGAATAATAAGAATACTCAAAATGGAGAAGGGTTAGGGTTAGCCTTGATAACCTATAATAACTTTTTCTCCTGTTCACTTATTCTCAAACACATGCATTTTTGCTTAAACCTTACTATTATTATACTTATGCAGCAGTGGCAGGAAACTTATGTTTTTCGAAAACCTTTCTCCGTTTATTGTAATCTTCTTTCTTCACCGCGGTAGCATGCGAGACATTTCTTCAAAAGTAACACAGATGAGTCATTTTAGTTTTAATTTTTAAGATAAAGTAGCCTATAACTTTTAAGCTCATAATGTAGCTAACAACACATGCTGTAGATCAGTGGTTCCCAACCTTTTTTCCC
>NW_011352460.1:498054-502670 GCF_000735185.1 Notothenia coriiceps
ACAGATAATTAGTTCTTCACTTAGGGCTCCGTAACAGTTAGTGTTGCGGACACCCTCAGGGGTTTTAGTCCCTCATCATACTACTCTGCAGTCGTCCTTGTGTCACGGTCCAGCGGTGGCTGAGCTCGTGGGTACCGAGTTTAGGTCTTGCCGTAGTCACTATACCTTAAGGTCCCTGAGTCCTGTCCCTAGGGTCCTGATGGGTTTCCTAGGTCCTGAGGCTCGCCGTCCGTTGTCCTAGTTCTTGAACTGTTACCCAAACATCATGATCATCGTCATAAGCTTTTCAATGATTCGTTACCAGCCCCGTATCCTGGGTCAAGGTCGAGACTTCCTGAGTAGGGGTGGTCGAAGTCGGCAAGCTGGACGACGGGATGCGGCCCGGGCCGGCAAAAAAATGGGGCAGTGCTACTTAGAGGAGGTTGCACAACTGGTGCCTCGTTGGCGGCGCCCCATTTGGACTACCTATGTTGCAAATGTATTATCTTTTCAATTTACACACGGCATCTATTGCACGTCTGTCCGTCCTGGGAGAGGGATCCCTCCTCTGTTGCTCTCCCTGAGGTTTCTCCCATTTTTCCCTTTAAACTGTGGGTTTTCTCTGGAAGTTTTTCCTTGTACGATGTGAGGGTCTAAGGACAGAGGGTGTCGTATTGTCATACTGATATTCTGTACAAACTGTGAAGTCCACTGAGACAAATGTAACATTTGTGATATTGGGCTATATAAATAAACATTGATTGATTGATTGATTGACACTTCACTGAATAAGTCGACAGACAATCCGAACATTGATTTGAAATGCATTTGTCTCTGCTGCCCTCTGGTGTTTGAAGAGTAGCATTCCCTTCATGCTCGGAAAATAGTTATGACCTTTCAGTGTCAATATCCAACAATCAGGGAGCAGAGCTCATAACTTTTAGAAAAGGAAAAATAGAATCACTATAATCTGAAAAGAAAGTTCTTATTTTGAATTTAAGTAGGCTAGTTGAAGTTGCGAGTAAGGTTGTTATTTAATCCCGTGGCTTCTTGACCTTTCAACTGGATTTTGTACAGTTTTCTCTGTAAACCAAAAAATATAAAACAGTGCACTATTATATGTTAAAATACCAGCCCCAAAATGTATTCACTTTAAAAAAAATAGTATTTACTAATTGCAAAATGCCTCCTTTTAGAATGTTACACTGAATATCATATTATTGTGTTAATCACTCTCAAATACATGTAAGGCCATTATTATGTTGTCAATGAAGCCACTTTTAGATTGATATGCTTCCCTGTAGATTGGTGTTCTAGAAATGTATCATGAACTAAAGTTAGATAAATGTACTTGAATAAAAAGTCAAAAGCAGAAAAGTAATACCATGTCAACATTATATTAAAGTACAGTACTTCAATAATTGAACTATCTATATTTCTCTATTGCCGACGTCAGAGGTCTGTTTTATCGTTACCAGTTGTGAATTATGTTACAGGGTTTCGTGTTTTCTCTTCCAATGCCTCATTCACTCTGTACAAATGAATACTTACTCGTTTCTTGTAGCCAGAAATGAGAGAAGGACTTATTACCCTCCTAATCCTCTGTGGTATCATGTTCATGTGCGGCTCAATACAGAATAAAGCGATTTATGAGACGATATCCAGACCTTTTATTCTGCTTTAAAAGCAGCTCTCTTTTTATTAATTGGCATTCAAGTAGCTCCAGGCTGTACATACAGTTCAACTAATTTGATTTCTACCCCAAGGATGAAGTTGTTCATATTAACAACGCACTGATTGGACTGCCCTGGCCCACAAGAACACCATATGTGAAGTGTCAATTTCACTGCTGTTCATAAAGTGACGGCTGAACAACGAAACCTGACTTCTCTCACTAAAAACAATTGCTCAAAGCTGTTTAAAGTATAGTTTTGAGGCTGTTGTACGAGTTGTCCTTGAGTATATTTATGTATGCTACTGTACTTTATACTTCTACATCAACACATTTCAGAAGCAGATATAGTACTTTCATCCTTAGTTTAACAGAGCTAGTAGAAAAATAATGACTACAAAACTATTCAATATGTAAATTAAGATTTATTATACACAAAACACATGATTGTCTAAAATGTTATGCAATATATTGATTCAGCTTACAGTATATAAAGCAGCTAATGGCAGTGGCAGTTGTACAGTAGGCTTTCATCAACAGTGTTATTGCTGTAGAAAAAACTAAAGGGCTAAAAACAAAGAAAGATAAAGTAGCTTGCTGGTAGAATTTGTTTCCTTAATTTATTGCACTTTGTATGTCCATCTCACGAAATGATCCCCCGGTTTACTTGCTGATGAAGCTATCCTCTGTGTTGAGATCACTGTGTATTTCGTCCCACAACATCCTATTGGTAGAAAATACAAAAATAAGCATCAGGTAAAAAATGGTCACAAGTCTGACATACATACACGAATATACAATATAACATGTACCGTCTCATGGCCTTGCTTGCTTTCTCTCTGCTCAGTACCATGTTGATGTTGTTTTCCAGATCCTTCAGAGGAGACAAAAACATGACCCACTATCGCATAGCAGAACATGCACTTAGACACAGGAAATAAAAGCTAACTCCCTTGCCTTGTTGGTGATCTTTAGACGGTCATTGGAGGCTATTAGTCTCAATATCTCTTTCTGAGGAAAAAAAACAGGAAAACATAAAAAATAAATAAATAAAGGTTGATGTTTAATGTGACATATCAGCCAAAATGTTTACTTCTGAGGAACAGGGCGAATACATGAGTGTGAACAGCAGTTTATCTCTCAGTACCCTTTGCTCTTTGACGTGTTTTTCAGTGTCTGCGATTGTAACAGAGGACACCGGTTTCCTCTTCACCTCCTCCTCCAGGTGTTGGATCTCCCTCCATGTGCTCAGAACCTGAAGCCTCTTGGATGTGTTGTCCTGCAGCCCTGACAGACACGTATCTGTCCAAACAGAGGAGCCTCACACACTAATACATACTGTACGTACTGTAAATACACACCCCTGCAGGCCCTGTCACAGCTGACTCACTCAAACTACAACACTCTCTTTATGTCTGTTTGTTCAGTCTGTCCACATCAGAGACACAGGACATTTAGAAGTTAGCATGTGCTGCTGCCTGCAGGGTGATATACAGCAAATGCTTAGAGGTGGTTCACTAATGATTAGATCTATGTAGTCTTGAGACTTACTCTGCGTGTCACTGTCCTCTGCGGTAGCTGGAACATTCTGTGATTTATTTCGGATTCTGAAGTTAAGAAAGAACAAACACACTTAAATAATACTAAGACATAATTGTATACACCTTTTATTGGTAGACAGATGGTTGCATTACCGTTTATTTTCCTCTAGAGCTTTTCTGGCCTCCTGCTCCAGCCTGCAAACCTCTTTTATAGCAAATTCTAAATCTGTTTGGCTTTCTTTTTCATTCGAAAGAGCTTTGAGGGAAGTCTCCAGTGACTGTAACAGAACAACAACATAAACATGTTACCATGTGCAACTGTGAGGTTATAGTCTTGCCTCTAAAAGAAGGACCCCAGCCCTGAGGACAGTCCCTAATGGAAAAATGACCATGAAAATGAACGATGATCCCTGTGACACAAGTTACCTTTGACCCTTTAGAATGTGACTGAACAAAAGGTGCGGTTTTGTGACATTACAAGGACTTTGTATTCAAAAGTCAGATATGAGGGCTAAAGTTTGCACTTTTATAGGAAGAGACATTTTCACACACCATTAAAAGCAATTTCTAGACTTTGGAATGCAAGAGCTTGATAATCCATCCCACTAAATATGAAGCCACCACTCTTCCTTACGCGTCTTCTTCTTCTTCTTCTGATATGTCTTAAGTAATTATTAGAAAACAGTAGGAGCAGTGTGATTTACCATGCCGTGGGAAGCCATCAAGTGGTTGACATACAAATCATAATCTGTCTGGAAGAAAGAGAAAACATCATTTATAACATTATATACTATAACTATGTGTATTTTGTAAAAAAGATAGATGCAATTAATACGTTATTTAAGTATATATATATATATATATATATATATAGTATATAATAAGTATAGTATCTTACTGTAGCAAGTATATTATGCTTTAATAAAGTAATACAAAAATGGTGTAATAAATGGTTTTCTAATGGATGAGCACTGATGCAACCGTTGCCTTGTGATGACCTGCTCCCACACGCATCATGACCAATGGTTTCAATGGTTGCTCTACTTCCACTTGATACACCCGGGACTCCCTGTCTCTTGGCTCTAATACGTCTGACAGCACATGCTAAAAATGTGTTAGTGGGTACAGAGCAAATGGAAAAACCTTAATTTCCCTCAGGATGCGTCCAAATACTGGCGAGTCCTCACATACATCATCAAAGACGTCACTGAACACCGCAAGGCGGTCTCTGCTGGGCCAGCTCCGCGCTGACAACCTTCTCAGCTCCTGCGTATGACAGGAACACACACACACACACACACACACACACACACACACACACACACACACACACACACACGAACACAAACACACACACACACACACACACACACACACACACACACACACACACACACACACACACACACACACACACACACACT
>NW_011352460.1:502691-531652 GCF_000735185.1 Notothenia coriiceps
CACACTACACACACACGACACACACACACACACACACACAACTACTACTAGTACATACACACACACACACACACACACACACACACACACACACACACACACACACACACACACACACACACACACACACACACACACACACACACACACACACACACGTTGGCAAGTTAAGATGAGTGTTAGAACCCGTGCATGTTATTCAGGTTTGACAGGGTGCTTCAGAGTTGCCATCTAACGTTAAATTAACATAGAACATATCAAAATGTGCAAATACAAAAATTGTGACTGTTCTGACCTTTTGTAGTTTCCTCTCATGAATTTCAGCAACATTTATTCCACCCCAGAGGTCCTGCATGGCTATGTCTTGCCCTCTGAACAGTTGTTGTGTCTTTAGCTGGCCATTTTTGTTCAGGCCTTTCTCATCAGAATGCTGTTTCTCCTCCGAATCAGTAGAAGAACTAGACATTTTTGGGGAGAAGGCTTTTTGGTGGACTGGCAGAACGTTTGAGGAACAGTTAACAACTGTAGGTAGACTTGTATCTTCTCTTTTGTCTGTATGTGGAGACACATTAGTAGCCTGATCTTGAGTTGACCTTGAGGCTTCAGACTCTACTGAAGAAGCGACAGTGGAGAACTGGGAGAGACGCTCTTTCTTTTCTTTCTTCTTCACATAGGTAAGTGTTTTCGTCTGTGTCTGCTGGGGTGTCAGAGGGTTTTGGGGTTTGTCTAGGCTCTTCCAGAAGGACTGCTTTGTCTCGCTGTGAGGCTGAGGCTGGTTCAGACTGCGGGGCCCCAGATGACCTGAGGAGTAGGACAGGATATCGGTCTTCTGACCAGCTTCAGCCGCCAGCAGCAGTCTGTGGATGTCCCTCCTGAAGCACCCAGGGCTCGGCTTACACCTGCTGGACATGGCTTCGAAGCCACAAAACAAGATGTTGTAAAGACAGTGACACCAGGTGACAAAATATGTTTTTATGCAACATAATTGTGATGATCCATTTAAAAGATGAAACCTAAATAATTTGAATACATTTATTTAAAACCTGCCTATACAGTAGTTAGAAAAAACTAGAAAGTAGTTTGAAACAAGCTTGAATAACATGACATGCTGGTAAAACTCTGCCTAGGGCTCTCAAAATGTCTTTTTTTTAATGAATGAATTTGGTTTTCCTAGCATTAGGTGCCATTTCAGCCCTGTAAATATAGACAAAAAGTTTAAGTAGGCTATAGTGCTGAAGTATAAAAAAAATATTTTGGTGCAGCTCAGAACATTAGCTCAAATAATTACTGTTACTGTGAAAAATAGTAACAGGGTGGACATTGTATGCTAAACTTGGCAATTGCTACCTGTGTGCTGATAATTAAGCTAGCACTTTGTGACAATCATATTTTTACAAAAAATGATCAGTTTCCACTAAAAATAAGTATAACATAGTGGACACGTTATGCTTTACCGCAACAGTCAAGCTCTTTATGAAGAGTGAAGAGTGATACTTGTACAAGATGTTCCCAATCCTTCTTGAGTCATACAATAGTAGAATAGTAAAGGGGCGCAGCCAGGAGGATTTCAATCAGAGTAACACGGGGAACATTCAAACGTGGGACACACTTTTGAAACAACTTTAAACAATACAAAATAATTAACAAGACACATTTAAATTTGGTGAGGAATATTAATAAGGGGATTATACGACAGTGACCAAAATGTTGAATTTGTTTGATTTCTTTTTTTTTTTACATCTGTTATGGAAGTTGACATGGCAGTTTGGCCTACTCAAATCTGAGTAATTATTTAGAATTTTGAATATCTTGGGTATATAAAATTGTTTCTTTTATGGTAAAAAAAAAATAATACAAATAAGCATTCGCCCTTTAAAATGCAAATGCTGATATAATGTTTTGGGGACCAAAATGGCACCGAATGCCAAACTAGCACGAATTCGACCAAAGTGCTTCCCGTTTTGGTTTTACATTACTTTATTATAGAATCTAGGTTATAGGCAGTAAAAACGTTTTAAGGAAGCAGAAACCACAAGTATTAATCTTACCTTTAGCTAGTTGTACTTTTTGTCACGACACAAAGTAAACTTTCCTCACGGCCCAAGCAGTTTGTTCTTTGCTCGGTCTCCATGGAAACCTAAGCGCGTAATGTCTGCGTTGCGTTCACTGTCTTGATAATAACCGTACCCATGAGTTTTGACGTGCTAGATCTAATTAACACATGATGAGGCGGATAGGCGAAGTTTTAAAGTGTATGCACCTGTACAGTACAGACATTTATTTTACATTTGGCACATTGTGCACAGTAAGTTTAGGTTTATGAGTATGCAAAGCCAAGCATTAATGAAAAATAATTTAAATATTTTGGAATTAGCTTGCATTATGATTTATTTGAGGGATGATTATGAGTCATTACGATACTGTTTTTAAAAATGATTTACATGCTGAAAATAACGCTTAGTCGTATTATTTAAAATAAAGACATTACTTCTTGCAATTCATGACACACATGAAATAATTTAACCAATCAAAGAAGTTGGGCTTCACTTTTAAATCAATATATTTCGAGTAGAGAAACGGCAGGTGGTATTTTATATGTTCTTGTTCCTGCAAACTCTCAACAAACATCAGAAAGAGAGTGTAGAAGATTTTTGGAGATCAAGCCGACTAGGCAAGTGGAGTAAAATAATTCCGTGGAGGATGGAGGAAGCTCCCAGAAGTTTATCAATAATAAACACATCCCGAATGATGCATTGACACATAACATTTTCTTTGCGGCTATCAATGAAAGAGTATAGTATAATACATGCTGGTCATTCACACAGGAAATAAAGACTAATCTGACAAAGAGATGTATTTTTTCAGGTATTTATTAAAAGTCATTTGGGCTACTGCTCTTACATTTACAGTTTAAACATTCCGCAATTATTCTTGGTAACAGTAACATGTCAAGACCGTTTTGTTTCTCTTAATGTGAACTTTGTACAAAACAAAAAGGCCAACATTATTTTGCTTTGTATAAAAAATATAAGTTAATTAAAATTTAACTCTAATTAAGAAAATAACAATAGTAATAATAGCAATAATAATTATAATTATCAATAATAATAAAAATGATAAAGATCATAACCTAAACATAGTGCAGACAATGGTATATAACTGGTGCTGAAAAGTAGGAGGGACAGTGCAGTGTTATGGATTTAAACATGTTCTCAGGTGGGGACGGAGTGGAAAAGAGACGGTCAAAAGCATTGTTTCTCAAACGCAAACACACACACATACACACAGTGTACAAACTAAGTCTGAAAGTGCACCACCGCCATTCAGTTTAGCGCAATCAGAGCATCTCAGTCTGTACAAACTAATTCCTAGATTGCCCACAGCATACACCTGTGTGCAAAATGATATATAAAGGTCAGTTTAGGTGCATGCTAATTGTTGCTCTTGGTTGAAGCTTACTGGAAGCCATTCTGAAACGTGAGACGGAACACAGCATGGAAACTGATGGCGCACTGACCCACGTGCCTCCACCATTTTGCAATCAACAAAACTTTCATCATAAATGTACATTCACACCATTGGGGGCCACAGTACCAGTTGTAAAAACAAATTATTTTAACGTTATTTTCAGTCTTGGAGGGACGATGTCCACTGGAATGACAGTTTCAGACAAGAAATATTGTCCTTTGGAAGATCTCGGAAACTCATTTTGAAAGAGTCCAAATGGACCCCCTTGCACGGCGCTGGAGAGGACGATTTATTTTCTTGGACAGGCCATGGGGAACCTGTGTTACACACCTGCAGAGTCAACCAAACATTCTTGTGTTGCAATCCTAGAGATAGACACATGATGCACTTTATCCCAACAGGTCTGACATTTTGGGAAAACATGAAGCTGACCATTTGTGAGACTTCTGTTGAGCTGCTCTGCCTGGCAACTACAGTTCAGTGTCATAAATGTTTCACACTGTAGCTTTTAACCCAGCAAGGACACCCGTCTATGTCAAAAAGATTCAGCATAGTCTTTGGTGACTCATTCTCCTATTCATCACTCCTTAACCATGTTGCTATACATCAAGGTTCCGTCTAGACATTACATAAGCAAGTCAACATGTTGTGTCACTGCAAAACATCTTTAGAAGCTGCTGGGACACCTAACCAACTTGTGCAGTATCCTCATGTTTTATTCATGAATGCAGAAATGATTACTGATTAATGAGGAGAAACCAGATTGCTGTGTAAAATAATGTATGAGGAGATAGTGGCGTGAAATATAACAGTAAAAATATAATAGTATACAAGCTTACTTTATTATAAGCCTGCACACTACTATACTGTGACTGGTGCTATTTGTGCATCTTCTTTGTCCTGCAAATATTACTACTGCTGGCCTGGGGACAGATCCTGCTATTCAGAAGATGTTAGATGGACTATGCAGCAGGTTCCTAAATGCCAGGAGGGTCCGGGGGCCGTGCTGTGGGGTCCACTTCAGGGAGAAACATTGTGACTCTCTTGTGACTGTGTCCACAAGTGTCCACATTATCTAAGTCTGCTCGTCCCAGTTCCTCTACGTTTAGCGGAATACGCTGCGGGGGGTTTCTCCACGTAGAATAGGCTGTATGTCTTTATTATTCAAGTACTGCAAAGGATTTTTGCTCAAAAAGTAATCAAAAAAACATTCTGACATCCACCTTCTCAGTAAGGTGGCATTAAACCATACATCTGCTCTACACATTCCTCCTGTCTCTGGAAATACCTTGCTGAAGTAGTGCACGTACGATAAACCTACCACAGAAGGCAAACAGTACCATTTCAAATCAAAATAAAAAAAGCCTGAACCGACAACAAGATTTCATATATGTCTAGCCTGTGAAAGGTTCAGAGTAAGGCCTCTGCAAATACAAGACCACAAAAGAATCAGCTCATATAAAATAAAATAAAAATCATAAAATAACGGAGCCAAAATTAAACTACCAAAACGGCACAAGTCCATTCTACCAAATGAATTCCCAAGCTGAGTGGATGTAGAGTTATGGGTCCAAGTTCTTCCCCATCGGTTGTCTGTCAGTCTCTGGGATCTGTGAAACCGTCAGTGCTGACACCTCCGTCACCCAATGAGGTAACTGTGTGTTTTCAAAGTCAGGTCGCCTTTAGCTGATCCGTCTCCTGCGAACACAGGATGTGGGTTTTCCCCCTACGACCAAGTCCGTGGCAGGATTCTTGTTGCATTCCTTTGGTGGGCCAGCAACCCCTTTGGTAGTCAGTTGTCCACCTTGACAGGGCCTGGATCACAAGGCCGCTCGGGCACGACGTCCTCCACCTCTCCCCGCGAGATCTTCTCCCATTGGCTCAGGTTATCCCTGCAAACACAAAACACTTCCATCAGACTCTGCATGCTGTCACAATCAGGACTGTGCTACTAACTCATTATCTTGGAATCTGAAACAAGCAGATGTTGTTGTATGTGGTTTACATTTAAAAAACAACCAAAAATATTTCTTATTCAACATTTTGTATGTTTTATATTGTAGTAAAGCACAGTATGTTGAAAAATACAACACTCTTATTTATACATTAATCAATCATTTTTTATTTAGAAAATCATGTCAGTATGAACAAATACAACCTAATAAGGCAAAAATGATTCATGTATTTATAAAGCTATTTTCTATTTTCTATCTGTCATAAATAAACCAGCGACTGTATTCACCATGACACAGACAGTCTGTGGTTTGTACTTGTTTAACTTTTGTCAAGTTTCTGAACAGATATGAGGAGCTGTGAGCTCTGAGGGCTGACAGCTAACGGCTGATGTTGGTTTTGTCAGAATCATAGAGAGATAATTAGAGATTTCTCTCTAGGGCTCTGGGTTTTGTGTTTGCGGGCGGCGTGCGTTGTCGCTTGCCGGCGGGGGGGGCTGAAACTCGACCAACAACCAATCACATGAATCTCCCGCCCCAGACACAAGCACGCGGTTTGATTGGCTAGAGCTTGTACTGGCATATGATTTGAGCACCGCGAGAGAAGCTAAACTTTGCTCCCACAATGCAGTTCGGCGAATCATGACGTCACCCCATTCAAAGTGAATGGGCAGAAGCGTTGAAGCGACAAATAGAGTTATAAACTGAGCTCTATTGGGGTCTTTAAAACTAACGCGTGCACACACACAGCAGCAGCCCTCTACTTGCTACAAACTTAAATATGAAAAGGTTTGACTACGCACACACACATATAATCTCGGCTTGCGCAGCACGATCACAGGCATAGATTTAGCAATAATGCATTGCGCACCTTGGAGGTGCAGTGCAGGCATATTGTCATTCAAGAGATGTGTAGTTCTTTTGGAAAACATGTTTTTCTTTTAGCCTATTTACCTCGTTAACGTAAATAATACGCATTACATTGACACATGCATTATTTGTGATTAAAATAATGGTTGTTGGTCATGTATTAGCGACCCCCACAGATGTAGGATTTCACCGCGTCCGTGGGAGCTCAGACCCCTCCTTATGGGAACTCAGCTCCCATTGGCTCCCACATAACCCTGCGTGCGAGGCCCTGCAGTGGAAATGCGCCATTAATGAAGTGTTCTTCTGATGGAACTAGTTAGTTGGCACAGAACAGTAAAACACTTTGCTGCCACAAGGGTGTGCAACTGATGTTAAAACTAGTATGAATCTTATTTTGTGAGAGACAATCAGACCTTTAAACCCAAACGAAATATGCACTTCTAACAATAAAATAAAGTAAAAAAAATACCAGGATAATATCAATTATGGTTCTGAGGAGATCCTTAATGAATGTCAATACATTGCTATACAAAAGCTCCAATAAACAAAACTGTATTCAATTCATAAATGTAATTATTTTTGCAACAATGAAAAAGACATGTCACTACAGCACCATGAAATCCATTGATCATCTGTAGTAGCATGAAGGTAACCTCTCCCCCTATGATGTCATCAAGTGCTGCCCTTTGCTGCCATCCCTTCACTGAGCCAGTTTACACGTCTGTGTCAGATCACCACAACAAGCAGCCGGGTTCCGCGGGGTCTGCGCGGGGTCTGCACGGCCCACCTAGGGCCCGGTGCTGACGTACGGTCGGGGCTTAAATATAACACCGCTCACTTTGTTTGCATTCCCGGGGATCAAGGTCAAAATGCTTTTAAAGAGCAACGAGCTTACCCCAGGAGGGGCGGGCAAATGTGCCACATGATCCTGTTCAACAGGCAGAAATGACACATAAAAAGCATTCTTACAGTCTTATCAAATGTAAAAACACACACACACAAGTGCATAGTGATAAGAAGCAACTACGTGTGCTTACTCAAGTCCTGTACTGAGTGTGACTCCATTACAGAGGGAAGTCATGTGCTTTTCTGCTTCCCTACATTTATGAGATGACTTAAGTTATTTATTTCTTTGCAGATAAAGATTTCAAAAAACGTATAATGACAAAAATAAAATACAATGCATTGTTAAACAGTAAACAAACAACATAAGCTCTTTTGAGACCAGCTACACGCATTTGATTACATCTTAATTATTACTGCATCAAATATGTAATAATGTAGCAACTAGAGCCCATTTTGCTGCAAAGTGAGTCATTTACTTCACACTCTTCTTAATTCTACTTTTTTTCTTTAAAAATAATGGGTTTAGTATTTTCATTTTTGTAAAATGCTTTTATGTGACACTTGTCTATCTGAATACGTTTTCAAAAAGGTCTGATCACATGGTTTTTAAATCTTATATCAGGGCAGTAGCATGTGTGTTTTGTTTGTATTTTGAGTGGAACTCTTGGAATGTGCGCGTTTAAACACTCGTCCTGATCACACCTAATCTTATTTGTCAGGCCAGCTGCTGCTGTTCAGACGAGGCCAGTCCCGCCCCTTTTTGCACGTCAAGATGATGTCATTGCTTCTATTGGCCGCATGAGATGTGCAATCAGCACAAGAAGATAGTGTGAAGTAACTTTTTGTTGTTTTGTGTCTACAAAAATAAACAACACAACAACAATTTTACAGTTGGTTTTTGTAACCTAACACGAAGATACATTTTTTTGAAACTTGGCTTTCTGTCAAAGCAGTGAACGCAGAAGGAAGCTTCTCCTAATACTTTAAAACTCCAGCTGTGAAAACGTACTTGCAGGCTCTTAGAAGAGGACCGGATGGAGGGAAAAGCGACAATAGTGTCGTGTAGCACGGAACTGCAACAGCATTGTAGAATCCCACCTGAAAAATAATGATGGAAAATAAATAAACCAACAGAGGAGAATAGACAATAGAAGCGATAAATAAATATATGTAAAACTTTAAGAAATATTCTGGAATGCTATTTGACTTGTCTTTAATCTCTTTGGTCATTAAAAAGTGTCCAAATAAATGTATGATGTCTGGGGTGTCCTACATTTCCACACTTATATATACTACTTAAACATTCCAAAAACTGACGTCCCCATTTTCCAACTATTGGCAATCCTACCTTGTCATTCCTTAGCATTAGCATTAGCCTCTAGCACTTCCTAAAATGGCTTACAGTCAAATCTAGCTTCCCTATTGTTTTTATTCTGTATACCTTCCTAATGCAGAAATGTGAATCTCTTTGAGTGGGGTCTTGGGAGAATGAGCCTGGTGAGAGACAAAAGGTTAAAAATGCTGGTCTTACTTGGCCTTGAGGAACTTCATCTTTCTTGTCTCTGTCCATCATAGGGATCGGCTGCAACCCAATCTTCTTCATCTCATCTCCCTGTGGAGGAAAAAATAAGGAGAGAAACTGTGATGAATCCTCTGACCACTAGACGACAGTATTTGACACTCTGCAAAGTGTAAGACACCTAGGGGTATCAGCTTTTATTGGTGACAACAGACGCCTGACTGTTATAAGTGGAGGTACTAAATGACACTCAAACAGTTTAAACTCCAACAGGATCCCAGTGTACCTCAGCCCAGAACTCAGCATAGATGTCGTTGGCGGTGAGTCGTGTGATTTGCCACTGCTTGGTAACAGAACACAGGTCACATGCTGTCATCATCAGACCAATCACACGGTCCCTGGAGGGGAGCAAAGCCTCATTATAGCCATGAGGAGAAACTCAAAGTGCCGTTTGTGTGCAGCAATTCCGCGTGTGATGCTATGAGGCCCGACCTGACCTGTGTATGTATGGTGTGTGTTTGTGTTGTGACCTCACCTGTGTGTGAGGTTTTTCAAGTCCAGCACACTTGTGTTCATCAGCTCCGACAGCTGCTGGTGGTTGTTGAAGTACAGGGCGAGGTCAGTAGCGATGATGGCCTTCCGGATGATCTCCAACACCTGCTCGTACTCGCTGGAATTCAGGTTGGAGAAAATATTGTGCCCTTCCAGCTATGGGAAACAAAGAGATCAATAAAAAAGCAAAAGCTCCACTTATGAGGCGTTCGGCTCAGCTGGATTACAGAAGCCTGTAATTCATCTCAGGCCATCGCAGGTTCACGCAGATCCTGGACGGAACAGAAGAGGGCACTCTGAACTAAATCATATCATGTACCTAGAATAGTGTGCTTATGTAAACCTTTGCTTGTTTGGAAATATATGTTAATTTAAGTATTGGAAAATGCTCTATCACTGTGTCTATCAGTGTTTATTGGTTGGCTTATAATGGTGTCCTGCTTTCTGCTACAAGAGAGAGCCAATACTAACTAACATATTACATATAAAGAAAAATGGCTCAGGGTAGCACATCCCAGATTTCCAAATCAAGGACAACAACTACTAGCATTTTACCCGTTTAATTAGAGCACACATGGCAATAGATATACGCTCACACATTTCGCCCCCAGAGGTAAAAAATTCATGTGACAAATAAGATGCTTTTAAACTTTATCCAAAGTTGTTCAAAACTATAATGAGTCAGTATGACATTAGAGGAATTTGCTTGTGAAAGGATATCATTTTTGGATAAGTTTAAAAAGAAAATGAAAATATCTAATGCGGTTATTGTGGTGTAATAAGTTAAAGGTGAGTCAAATTTTTTTAAAAATTATTATTATTTTAATATGTGTATTTGAGATGTATAAGTTGAAAAACGACAGAAATAAACTAAATGTTTTTGAGCTATTTTGTATTTTCTGCGATTCTTTTGCAAGAGTGACGGAATATTTTTGCCCACATTCCGCAAGTCTTGACATGTTGAAATGCTTAAATAATGGAAATGTTAAGTAAAGCACATATATATATATATATATATATATATTTATATATAAATATTAGCATTCAAAATGATGAATTAGTAAAAATGTTGACTTTAATTGTACAGAAACTTCTGTTTTCTACCTGCAGGATGGAGACGGTCTGGGAGAAGTGGTGCTGCTCCATGGTGGAGGTGGAGTACAGAGCGGCCAGCGGGTGGTCAAACTTCTGCAGGTACGAGTTGCTGTACCCTCGGTGGTCCAGATCATGGCACAGGCAGGCGATCAACAAACCTTTCTTCTGTTAACCACAGTGGGAAGATCAGAAAGACAAATCTCAAAGATTACATTAGATCAAATATACTTTATTAATCCCAAATTGGGATTTTTTTTCGTCGTAACACAAGGCATTGAGTCGAAAATAAACAAACATAACCACAACATAGAAACATCTCAAAATAGAGAATAAAACAGAACTTAAAAGTAAAATATATACATATTGAAAGTGAAGGATATAATCTGTCGACTATCTGTCAAATATACACTATGAAGAGCCAATTACAGCTAGATACAGCTATTTACATTTAGTGTGCATGACACAGCATATTAAATAAAATGTAAATGTAAAAGGTATAGTGTGGAAGACACTATATATACAGATGGACAATGAAAAAAGGACCCTGGACACTGATTTTATTTAGTTTTGTCCCGTAGTAAAATCCAGACCCAAAATGTTAACAAACCTCGAGCTCTGTGAACATCCCGGAGGTTTTCTGCAGGATGGCGTACATACAGTGAGCCACCGTCACTGCATGCTTCCAGTTGTGGTATGGCACACGCCTGTAGTTCTTCCTCACCGACATAGTGAACCGACACAGCTTCTCCAGCTCAAAGCTACACACGGAAAGAAAAAGGAGGATCAACAATAACTAATCTTAAGCTTTGATGAAGGTGCTGACACTGACAACACCTTACCTGGTCTTTCCACAGGAGTTATGAACCATGTAGATGAAGACAGCAGGCCAGATCTCCTCAAAGGGGCTAATGTCAAAGTGGAACCTGGAGGAGGGAGGAAGAGAGTCTTAAATTAGCATTTACAGCACACAGAGGGACTTCTGGACTCTGTCATCGCCACTTTCACCGACAAGTGGCACGGACCCAACTACACTCACAGTCGAGATAATCACCAAAAATTCGACCTGGAAGGGGCACTCACATTTCAATCTCTTTATAAATAGGTGTAGGGAGGTTAAGCTGGGTAAGGGTCTTCCATTCTTCTGATGTGCAGATGCTGTGATAAGACAGCTTTTCCATGGTCACTCTGTAAATGCATTCAGAGTGCCGGATCCTGTGGTACATCTGCAGAGACACACAGGACAGGAATTAAAATGTCGAGAGAGAAACTAAACACTCCAGCACTATAAAATAACAGGAGAACATTTTATAAGTCGTTGTTGAATTATTTAGAAATGATTTTAAAGGGGTCAGACAGAGTTAAGTTATCCGCAACAGTCCTGCGTTATATTTTATCTGTCTACAAAAAAAACTGTCTCCACATCTGGTTTGTATCGCTGTCCCCTTCCCAGACAGTCGGGTACAGGCGCTGAGCCGCGCACCTTCCACCACAGATCGGCATAAATCAAGAGTCAGCCCAAGCGAGTTTCCTCAAGCCTTGAGGCATAAATTACAGCCAAACATAAATCCTGTCAGCGAACGGATGCAGACTGCTTGTCTTAAAATATTAACACACGCCTCATCAATTTTTAAACCAACTTTGTGACGCTGCTCCTGCGTAAGTTTGTCGCACGAGATGATGGTGAGTCAGGCCCTCACAGAGAGGAGAGGCTTTGACGGACAGACCACACAAACGCAGGCTTCCAGAGCTGATTCGTAAAACGTCTGTGTGTTCCATGTAAGGGATAATTATCACAGACAGAAAAATTGCTTTTATTCTTTTTCATTGAGCAACGCACACTTAAAAACCTTGGAAAAAATGAAATGACTTCTCTGACAAATAGGGAAATCCGCAGCCTAGTAACAGCTAGAAAAAGCCTTCCAGCTACAGAATGAATTTAGGACAGTGATGAGGCCTCTACGTCAAAGGTGCAGAAAATAAGAATCAAGTATTCATGGCCATGAGGAATTATATAATCTACCTACACTGCAAAAGATAAAGCAGGCGTGTGATGAGAGATAAAAAAAGAATGGAGTTTTGCTGATGGAGAAAGTCAGTTAGTAATTTTAACATTTGAAGACTGGTTCAGTTTACTCACGTTTGCACAGTGTAAGGCCAGAGCACAGAAGACAGCAAATATCTTAAAGTTGTTCTCATCTGTTTGAGTGAAGGCACTTCCGCTTAGCTTGTTCACCATCTGCACCACACCTATAACGCTCCCCCTACTCACGATGGGCATGCACAGGATGTTACGCGTGGTGTAGCCAGTTTTGAGGTCCACCTCTCTGTGGAAAGAAGCATACAAAAATGAGACGGACAACGCTTAACTGAGGTTGGATTGTGAGAATGAGAGAAAATCGTCAAATAATCTTCCAAGACAAATTATAGCACAACTTCAAGACAGTTAATAGGGCGATTGATAATCAAATACAATGGAAAACATTGGTAAGAGAGTATGTTGGAGTTTACCGGTTGAACCGGGGGTCTGCATAGGCATCTGGGATATTTAAGACTTCCCCTGTCTGAGCCACTTGGCCAGCTATTCCCTTCTCTATAGAAAACCTAGAGAGAGAGCAGAGAGGAGAGGACACATGTTAGCTTAGTGAACTGCCAGGCTGTCGTAGCTGAGTGAAAATCAATAAGGAATCAATAATATGAAAATCCATGTTCAAACCTGATTTTAGAAATGCAATTTACAGCACAAAGTGTGGAGATTTTGATATTTTTATTCAGGGGGTAAAAAGTGATCATGTTCCACTGTCATGATATCACAACTAATTGAAGTAATAAGATTTATCACCCAGTATTTCAATTTTTGATATAATTTATTAATCCCCGTGGGGAAATTGTTTCTCTGCATTTGACCCATCCTAGTGTTAGGAGCAGTGGGCTGCCATTTTGAACGGCACCCGGGGAGCAGTGTAGGGAACGGTGCCTTGCTCAGGAACACCTGCTCAGGAACACCTCGGTAGCACTTGGCCTTGCCGGGACTTGAACTGGTGACTTTCCAGTTGCCAAGCCAAGTCCCTATCGACTTCGCCACCACCGCCCAAATTGACTTTCTGTTAGTGGAAGCATTTCCTTCTTTGCTTTCTGTCACCAGAGGAACTTGTTTACTGTACACTATAGTTAACAATGTCTTCTAGGGGCAGGAAACACACCTTGTGGATGTCAAAATAAACTAGCACTTTGCAATAAAAGCTAAGATGTATGTAAATCAAAGGTAGACACTTGTAAATGTAATGAATTTAGCACAGTGAAGGAAGTAATGTTAGTCTCACACACCTAATTTCTTTGGTTTTCCGAAAGACAGGTTTTCCTTCTTTCTCCTCCCCGATATCGAACAGGTCGGAGTACAGTTCTTTGTTGTTGTGATCTACCTGGAAGAGTGCGCACCTGTCCGCATTCACCAGGTTTTTTGCATATATCTGCAAAACAACACCAGGGACAGAACCTTATAAGCAATACTGAGAGTTTGAATACAAATAAACACATTAATCTAGCAAAATAACAAAAATGTAGTTTAAACGTTTTCTTGGGATAAAGCAGTTAAATGTGAAGAATGTAAAAAACACACAGTATAAATACAGGTAATTCCAGTTCATTATAGTGTTTGAACCAGATGACTTGAATGACCTGGGATTGACAACACAGTCACAACGCAATAAAATACATACAAATAGAGAAGTGGGTTTTAGTAGAAAAACAGGAAAATCATATTTTACACTGATCCAAATCCAAATACTGATAATCACTTTCCTATTGTATGTTAAGCGAAGCCTAAACATGTATTAAGTGTGTCAATGTATTTATTATATTAATAACAAACTATTATTTTGAGGAGAAGTATACCTATTATTATGATCATACTGTATATTATTTCCTTTTAACACACATAAACCTAACACACACTCCCAGGATGTGTAGCCTTGAAGACAATGTGAATGAACACATACTTGCAGAAATCACACTCACCATAATATGTTCAAGTAGAGAATCTATTGCCACAATGTTATCAAAGTATGTTCTGTGCGAAAAGAAGAAATGGTGCATTGAGATGTTGACAAATGGGAAGCTCTGATGACGTTCACATTCAAGACATGAAAGCTAACCTAAAATGCAGTCATTTGTTTTTATTGTGTGAAATAATAGGTGATACTTTATTAGGATATCTTGAGTATTTACAACATTTCAAAAGCTTAGTATTTGAGGTTCAACTGTTTTGCTTTGTGTGTAGATATTTACTACTATAGTATATGTGAAGATTAACTATCTCTCAAACATAACATACTCTTAGAGGTTTTTTTTTATTGGTAAAACACATGTTGCGTGAATAATTCAAGTAAATGTACACAGACACAGCCAAACAGCTGAATTGTTGAATCTCAACGAATAAGAAATCTGGTATCCAAATAAAGTGTTACCAAAAGTTTTATTTAACGTTTGACCTGACATGATAAAAATATGTACATTCTAATTTATTTAGAATAAAATGACACTGATGTAAATACACTTTTAGTATGTATATTATGAGCAATCATTTAGAGTTAGGAAAACTGTCCCAACAGCAACTCTTACTTTGACACGTCTAGGAGAAAGTCATTGAGCTCAGTCTGTTTGGCGAGGCCTCGGCACACCTGGAAAGACAAAGAAGAAATAGGTCATGACCCTGAGACATATCACACATAGTTCACTGAACACATACAGTACAGCATCATGTGTGTACTGTCAACAAACAAACTTGGTGTCCACACACTTGGCTGTGGGTTTTCAGGAGTTTGAGTAATAACAGAGCTTTTTGAAACATTTGTTGACTTCACTTTTATAAAACACTTAAAAATATGGAAAGTATGTTCCCGGTTTCTCTTGAGAAAACGTAACAAACTATTTTCAACACAAACTGACTAAAAGGATAATATCCACATTACATCATTCATTTTTCAATAAAATAAACCCTGGTACAATACAGCCAGTATAAATATATACGCTACCACAATGGGACACAAAAAAATGAGGGTTAACAAACATAGACTTGTACAATTTAAAATATTTCACTGTGCGTGTTATACGCCTTATAGGTTTATTCAGTTCAGCCCAATTGCATATCCTTAATGCTGAGGATATGGCTCAGATAATTGGGAACTCATACACGTGGTTTGGGAGAATTTAATAAAATACACATGTTAGAAACACTACATAAAGTCATAACAATGAACCATTGAATATCTATATTTTTTAGACATAAAAAAAGGAAGTTATTTATCTTATTTACCAGGAATCTAGGCATCCACCTTCATTCAAACAATAGTGGAGAACAACATATTGCACCCCCGAAAAAGTGTTAAGTGTTACAATGTTATGGTGAATCTATGTAATTAAAAGTATATTGTGCACACAAGTTAATACGTACCAAAAAAGAGGGGCAGTGATCTCTACATAGTTATCTCTATATGTTTTGCAGCGTGCCGCAGCGCTCAGGCTCAGAGGTCCACTGTGGCTCCACTGAGGTGTTGTGCTGTTCTTATGAGAACATTCGGGCGTAATGACGCCCACAGGGAGCTGTTTGTTGAATCTGTGGCTTAGCTGATTGGGCTGGGCCCAGTTACAACCCAGTTCCTGTACACAGTGGATTTCACCCTTTCATGCCCCAGTGCAGAACCAGAACAAACAAAGTCATCCAAGATCATCACAATATTTGGGACGGGGTAGGCTCCCCCTTGCTGAGTCTTTAGTGATGTGTTACAGTACAGCTTACTCACCTGTACTTGATGAATGGCAACTGCTGCCCATGCTAAATTAGCTGTTGCAACCTGGAAAAGAATGTGAAGATTAGCTGCAGAAAATAATAATATATATCACAATTAACACAAGTTTCACAATAACAAGGTTTAATCGCATTTCCTCTGTTGTAACAACATAATGATCTGTTCCGCACATCAGGCACTACAGATTCAGAGCCACTCAGGGCACACGGACACCTGTAACATTGCTGCGTCTGCATGTTTGTATTGTGGATTTAAATTTGAGCAAAATACAATTAAAGCTGCACTAACAGATGTTTTTTTTTATCACATAACTATAATAAATAATGAAAATTATTTTTAGCTCTATGGAGAGTTTCAATGTTGCAAGCTGATTTTTTTTGGTTCACCTTATGTCACACCAAAAAAATTAACTGAATAAAATCAAAGAAAAATGAGACAACAAATAACTTCATAATCATTATGTCATTTACAAAATATTGTCAAGAGATGGTTTGTGGAAAGATTTGGATTTTAAAGCCTCAAAGCTCATTCACTGAACTTGCTTTGGCAACCTGTATGTTAAGTTATTTATGTCATTAGCAACTAGTATAACATAACCACAGCGTAAAGATTTTCCACAATCATCTGAACCCCACAAATCTAATAGAGATCTTAATTAATCCAGATTAAAGTGAATACCAGGCTAACTGTAGTTCTGTGAGCCTTGCTCCAGCCTCCCCCTCTTGCTGTGTTTTGTCTGGGTCAGACTGACCTCCTGGTGGCTGAGGTTGAAGGGCTCCTGGCCCCACTGCCGGTGCAGCTCCAGGATGGCAATGAGGTCCCCGATGGCAGTGATGATGGGAAGGCACAGGACAGAGTGAACATGGATCCCTGAGTCCTGCCCTGTGCCGTCGGGGAAGCGCTCGTCCTGCAACACAGATCAATAAAGGTTATTTCACCTGAAGTGCACTGGAGTTTAGCTGCGAAATCCACGGATATAGATGACGAAGAACAAAAATACTTACATTTCCCCCCAGCAGAAAATGTAGGAATTGAAATTAGGGCAACTAACAACTAATGATTTGAAAAAACATCATCTTGATTGATTGATTAGTCTGTTAAATGTCAGTAAGTAATGAAAAATGCCCATCTGTGTTTCCAAAGTCCAAGTTAATGTCTTATTTTGTGTTCAATCTCGACACATAAAACTGAGAAAATCTGAAAACCTCCACACCTGAAACAGTCTTTTCTGCCATTCTAGCATTTAATATAATTTTAATGATGACAAATAAAAGTTTGTAAAAATAAATGTCAAATTCTTTTTTTTTTAATCAAAGATCAAAGCGATGCAGTATTTTTGTTAGATTCCTATTATGAGTAAATCTGAACTGGTTGCAAAGAAAACAGCCTTACCCCCATGACGTCCTCTACTAGCAGTGTTTTGTGAGTTTTGGCAACATGAGCGGCGATGGTTGTCCCAAATGCGATGGGGCCCGAGGGGATGAGGCTTGGAGGGCCATCCTTGGTCCCCGTTGGAGTGAACAAACATAAACTCTATAGACAAGAACAGAAAAGAACAGAGAGGGAAACAGATATAGCGAGTAAAGTAAATGAAATACATGAACTGAATTAGTCTGTAACATGTATTTAGCAAATGTCCTCTCCACTTACTTTGTTGCATTCTCCCAAAAAATAAAGTGCAAATCCATCAGCTTTTGTTGCTGTAGAAATAAAAGACACATGGGTCACACAAAAGGGACAACATTAGCTGTGTGTTCGTGTTACATCCTTTCATATAGAAATATCAAACAATAGAGGTGAGTCTACCCGAGAGGAAAATAAGGACATAACAGTGCAGTTAAAATCTAATAACAAACTATTAACAATGTCCCACATAACAACAAGGGCACTCTGACAGAGGGCTTTGAACGCCATCCAGTTCATCTCATTCCCAGTCCTCCTCTTCAGTCCCATTTCACACTCATATATAGGTCATGTTATCATACAATGGGAAGACGAGAGACCGGAGGATCGACAGTGAATACACAGATGATCAAGAAGTTAATGAGCAGTGTGGTTTGGGTGAAAATGATCTTTTGGTTTGACTCTTTGACAACAGTGAAATGAAATGCACCATGTCCATTGTTAGAATGAAAAAGATAACGTCCTAAAAAGAACTTTTTTATGTATGCTCATTTTCTTTGAATTTATTTTTTCTTTGTTTTGGAGGAAGTGAACTTTTGTGTCATTTTGAAACCTTGAATTCAGTGTATTCAAACCCCCACTCCTTCAGTAAACATAAAATGATAAAGAAAAAAATACAAATAAAAGATAAAGTGTTTTGAAAACGTTCTCTAACGCTGAAAATAGAGTTGAAATAACCCAACTGACTGAATGCATTTGTAGAAAAGTATACAGATTGTTTTAACATATGATTTAAATGTCTAGCTTTTAAAACGGTTGAGTCTTGGTTTGTCAATGTGAATGGGTAGAAGAACTTTGACTATTCAGTTACAATTCATTAAAACACATTTTTAATGTATGCGTTTTTAATACAAATGTATTTACTATTTGACAAAGCTCTTCTTGAGTTATTAACCACAGCAATTATTCTTGTCAAAAATATGTTTGATTGAATTCCAGTAACATATGGAGATTATAAAGACGCAAGTGTGATGTGAAGTGAAGCTGAGAGTTTTCTTTGATAAGCTGAACCAAGTCTTCTTTCACCTTTTTTGATGATGTTGCACAACTCATAGAGCAGGAGTTTGTTGTCTCCTCCAGTGTCCAGGCGCTGCTCCATGTAGCTGTTGAGTTCGTACACCACACCCTGCATATTTGAGTCCTGGTACTGCTGGACACAAGGCACACCGATATTGCAACTCCACAGTTTTGCATAAACACTGAGATTGAGTTTCCAAAAATCAACGTGCTGCAATCTGTACTGTTACTGCAGCAGCTAGCTATTACTCAAACTGGGAGATTTTTTTGAATGAAAGAGGATCATCTTCCTGCCATTCACAAAGACACAGCCATTCATCACAACATTACCCTCCACCCCACCATTACACCGCCCTCCACTGATGCATGCTTGCTAAGGGATCCCCCTGCAGTCCCTAAGGAGGCCACCTGAGCCCCACTGCTCTGATTAGAGTCCCGGCAAGCTCTGCTGCTCAGCCTCAGCTTTAAAGTTTGGTTATGTAAGAGGCAGACCTCCTGCCTTGTCGGGCCAGAGAACCGTCTATTTCTGCGCCTGAAGAGAGGGTGAGGGCAGGACGGCAGGGAGAGTGGCGTACTAGAAAGCCTCCCTCAAGGGAAGCCTTCTATCCTCCCACATCCTGTTTGCACAGACGTATGGATGACGCACCGAGGGGTCGATTGGCCCTTGTTTTTTTTTCTCTGTGTGTGAAGTCCCTTTACCCGGATCAGGGGCCCTGCTGCGGGCGCTGACACCAGGCCTCTGAGGGCTGTGAGGGTGTCAGGATGACAAAGGTGTGAACATACGTGTTTGCAGCACAGTGGAGCTACTTTTTCCCATAAATCCCTGCCAAGTCACTCGCAGGACATGCTAACAATGCAGCAGCTTATTTTCTTGGTTAATCTATTTGATGTTGCCCTGAACAGTCACAGAGACTGGCCTTTTCTGGACAGCACCACTGTTAGCGACATTAGCCTTAATGCTATGGGCTGCATCATACTGAAATAATGCATGAATTAAAGTTATAATCACAATGCTCTGAAAGAACATGAAGACAAAGACAAGAGTTTTCCAAGAGCAATGTTAATCTGCACTTTAGTTAAGTACAACGAGATATTTTAGAATTCGTAACTTTTGTGTTATTTGGAATTATTTCAGTTATAGTGTCAATAAGGTTGGCCTTTGCAACTAGAGATAAGGGGATAAGGTAATAAAAGATGTACATTTTTTTAATAAATATGCACACGACGATAAAGAAGAAAACCTACCCTGCTGACGGCTTTAGCTGATGTGTCATCTGTAGAAAGAAAGAGGAAAGAAAACAATTTAAAATACAACTCGTAAGAAAGTTCGATTTTATGATCAGATCTGACATTATCAACAAGTGGACACAACATAAAGACTTGGGTTGAGTATGAACTAAGGCTGTGTTCAAACACAGCATACTAACACATTAGTCATACTCAGTAAGATGTATTGAATGTTGGCTCGGAATAGGAACATGGTCGTTACTATCATTAGCAACACATGCATTGTGCATGTGACGCAGGGAGGACGTATTGCTTGAGTTTACTTGAGTGTGAACAGTCTGCTGGTAATGGCATGCTTAATTGTTAATTTGGTCTGCATTATGCAGCACACAGATTCAGTATGTAGTATGCAGTATACACAATAACCTTGTGCATAAAAAGTTGAAAAGCAACACAGAAATCTGGTCCGGCTGTTTAGAGGTTGAGTTGACACAAATGCAAAAGCAGCCAAAAAGCAACACCTTAAAAACAGTGGTCGGGTGAAAGGTGAATGAGCAAATGCAAAAAATATGCAGCATTAAAAACAGAAGTATACATCATGTATAAATTAGATATACTTATTTTATCTACTTTTGATGCATGGAGACATTTGCTTAAATGATGTTCCGTTTTAAAACAGAATTAAGAGGAGTATTAATCTGACTTGACAAGTGCAGAATCTTGTGGCCTAGAGTGCAAATTCCTGGTGTGATTTCAGACTGTTGGAGAGACAGTAGACATATGACTATTGCTTTTGGACGTAGACACTGGAGTATGTGATAATAATAAAAAGTCTTAGCCAATCACAACAGTTTCTGGACCTATAGTCTGGGAGTGCTACTTGGGATGAAAATAAAACTATTCACACAGCTACGAGCAGTTCTTCATTACACACGGGGTCACCACAGCACATGAGAACAGTGAGAGCTCAGATCTCTTTGGCAACCTTTCATGTGATCAAACCATCTCAAAGGGCGGGCACATTTTTAGAAATATCTACTGGAGTGCAGACTCTAGCTGGTTCTCTTTTGACACAAACCTCTTTGTACATGTGAGGAAAGACATTACAGTCGGCTTCATTGTTTGTTGTTTTAAACATTCTTTCAGTATGCTATGAGTTTCCTAACTTAGCCATGAAAGCTATTTTAGAGTGAACCCCTGGCCAGGCATGACGTCAATCAGAGGACAGAGCTGCGCTGAAAAAGACTTCAAACTCCTTTGGAAAAAGGATGAATAGAGACAGAATCTTTTCTGAATGACTTGTTGAGGCCAAATATATTCGGACATGAACCCCCTTTGGGAGAGCACATTTTTACAAACCTGTTTGTAAAGTAATATACTGTTGAGTTGAATGTCATTTTAGAAAGAGGCCTGTGCAAAAAAAACAGATTTTGATAAGAGAATAAAAACTATTCCATTATCTACCACAAATTCACAATTGTATTTTTATCAGATTGTAATTTTTTTGTGTGAACAGTACGTCTGTAGTGTTTGCTAGCAACATGTGCACATGCCTGGGTAACTCTAAGCTATGAGCTGCATTACATTTTTTTCCTCCTCCGTGACCTGAATTCTTAGCTCTCAGATTCAAAAACCAAATACAAGCAAATGCAAGCAGACAAAATAACAAAATGCCGGGTCGAATGGATTTCAGATAAAGAGATTCAGTTCTTGTTGGGGTGAAGCGGTTCCCCCTTGGAAATGTAGACGTCGGCATCTACATTTTTTCTTTACAGAAGTAACAACGAGAAGACACAAACGATAAAGCTAAGTACAAGTAAACTAGGCGACTATAATGTAACAATTAACTTAACTGAATACAATTGTTGAAAGGGTTAAGTTCTAAGACGGAATTAAAAGCAACACCCAAATTAAACAACCCTGTGGTAGTGACCTGTCAATCAAAAGGTAGCCAAGCCATCTCCTACTTTATCATCTACTCTACTTTACATGGGACAATAATTAACAAAATGATCATCCTATTGTATTGAAGAACACTTGAAACTAGCGATTGAGACCATGAAGTCAGGTTAAAAATGTTAGCTGAGGTAACAAATCAATGAGAAGGAGGGTCTTGTTTTCATAGACTTCTATACATTCTGAATATTTTGTGAAACTGCAGGAGTCATAACTGATGGTGATTAGAAAGAATGCTCGTTTAAGGCATTGTTGGTTGGGTCAGATGATTGCGGTACGCCCTGCTTGCTGATCAAAGCTGCTGTGATGTGATTTTTAGCAACACATAATTCCCACTTAACATTAGTGTACTGTAAAGTGTTGCAGTGTGAGTGATTCCAGCAACACTGATACAGTTGTTGTCAGTAAAATAGCATGATGGTATGCAAATGAATGATCCCATCACGGCACCAAAAACATTTTGATGCAGAACTATTGCAAGAATTTCTATTTCGTTGTTTTTAGTGTGATTTGGAATCATATTTTGGACAAATGCTTTTAGCAATTTATTCAATCACATGACTCAGTCCTATGTAAAAGTATTTTAATGTTCAGTGTTATTCCCTTTGCTACTATGTGTGTCGATTTCCCCCAAATGTTCAAAGTTCCTTTTTGATTGTCCAGGCCTGGGGATGTTGCAGATCCAACTACATGTAAAGTAGTCCCAGTGGAACCACATGATGATCACTGAGCTCTTTATCCACACACTGAAAATATTGTTAGGAGGCAAAAAGGAACAGGAACTAGCAATTTAAGGCTAGATACCCAATATAGAATGCAGTATCTTCCTGTGATACGAGGGAGTGTCCTTTATATCTGTTGTGTTGCTAAACCAGTCGCTGCTTGGACCCGTTCCAGCTTTTTTTAAAGTAAGCAAGTAGAGCGTGTGCACACGACACATTCAGCAGGTGTAGGTCCAGCATGGCTTTATATTCCCGGTTTTCCTAGAAAACAAAAAGACTATATTGTTTGTCTCTTGTTAAAGAGATAATGGGTGGACCGTACCGTTTGGTACAGAATAATAATAATAATAATAGCTTGGATTTATATAGCGCCTTTCAAGGGACCCAAGGTCGCTTTACAAGTAATAGGGCAAAAAACAAACATAACAAAACAAAAAGTCAGACAGGCAAAACAACAGATCGATTTAGGGGCCGAAAGCCTTGGCAAACAGATGGGACTTGAGGGCCCTTTTGAAGACGTCGAGTCGACACCTTTCACATAAACTAGACCCCAAATATATAAAGCTGACAACTTGCCTGTCCAACTATGCAACAATAACATCTTTGTGTCATCAGGTGTGTGTCTGGGGATTTACTCTAATGATACAAATTCCCCTGGGGCCCAGAGGGAAGTTATATGAGTGTGAGTGCAGGTCTGTGTGTTTTACCACCATACGATGTGATCAGCCATCAGCACAGGGACAGAGACCTGTAGCCTGTTCTAATGCCATCCCGTATTTTCAAAGATCTGCTATTGCTTTTAGTAAACACCAGGGTTCATACACTTTTTCACCAATGATTTTCAATGACTTTTCCATGACCTTTACCTAATTTTCCATGACCAAAAAAATTACTCTTCCTCAGCGGTACCACTGAAAATTGTTTATTTTAACATGGAACAGGAAAATAAGGTCTGAAACATGTTGTGCTTATCTACAGTAAAACAAATCAAATAGTAGGCTTACTAGCTTCTACACGCTAAAGCAACCCAAATCAGCAAAATACCTCGTCAGTTAAATGCCATTTTATGTTTCATTACTATACGATACAGTATTTATTATCATTATAGTATTACTATTTTGGCAATTAGCTAAAATATAAATTATATTTGAAGCAACTTTAGTTACATTTCCATGACTTTTCCAAAACTTTGGGAAAAATATTGTTTTCCATAATTTTTCCAGGGCCTGGAACTTGCATTTTGAATTTCCATGACCTTTCCAGGTTTTTAATGAGCGTAAGAACCCTGAAACACAGGAGGAGAGGGCCAACATGTTCTTCAAGAATATACTGACAGCTCACAGAGTAATGAACACCAAACACTAAAAACTGTCCAGTAACCCCTGAGAGCAGCAGAGGATGAACAGACCTCTTCTTGTAACTTCATCACTCCATTCAACATCTTCCTGAACCGGAACAACCTCAGAGTAAATGTTTGGGATGTCAAGCTTAAAGCTGACATGTACTAGTTTAGGATATGTGCTACCTGACTCAATGCTTAGAGGCTGCTTTGCAGATTTGGCTTCATAAGGTCAACTGTACAGCACTTCCTGATGTTAGTCCTTTTCTAAAATTGTAATTTAACAACTTATATTTAGTTTGCAGCTAGAGAGAGGCTGTTTAGTTGCTATAGTTAAAAACAAATCATAACTTGATAGGAGTTTTTGCATCTTATTTGTTTTGTTGTTAATATCAAGGTTTTTAACTGTACAGAGAGTCCTGTTGTGGCACATTGGTTGTACTCTCATAATTTGCACGTATTGATTTCATGATAAAGCTTTTCCATCCAGGACATTTGTGCAGCAGACAAAAACAAAAAAACGCAGCACTCACATATTTCGATTTCAGTGAGAGTTCAACCAATAAAATCATCACACTGCAACAAGGATTCAAGCAGGCACATTTGACATATCCAGGATAATGCAGGAAAAAAGTAAAGAAGACTTTACTGCCATGGTAAAAAAACCTGTCATTTCTTATAAAAAAGCTTGGTCCTGAGATATTATTAACAGTATGTTAAATGTTTTTAAAATAAGATCTGTGCTTACTTGATGAATACTAAAAGAGATTTCATTATTTGACTTCATAAATACTGCACTTTAAAAGTATGGAACATGTGCTTTTTAATGCAAAAAACAAATACTGTAATTTGGATGAGTAATTAATACTGATTAATAATAATTTATGACATAATCATTCAGCTTCATAACATTTCTGCAAACCGCAGACGAATAAGAGAGACAAGAACATTTACAGCCTGCAATTCACATCAGCACAAAGGTCTCTGAACTGTTCGATGAGACATGGTGAGGAATTATTTGGAGGAGCACCCAGAACATATCAGCAGCAAGGCTAAGGCCTTTCAGCAGGGGAAAATCCCTCAGTCAGCTGGCTCTAATGTGCATGATACTAGACGGGCGCTTTATTGATCTCACGCCTCAGATACGCCTCCCACAGGACGGCAGCTCGCAGTGACTCAGTGGTCAACATGTGTCGACCTTGTGGCCGTCCTGCATCAACCGGCTCCATGGAGGAAGGGCAGCTGCCACAACCAAACTCTTTTTTCTCTGCCATGGTTGACACTATTCCTTTTTACCGTTTCACACATGTCTCTGTAATATGACTCTCTGTTAGGTAAAGGGTAGTTTTAAAGGTTTCCTAACATGCTATTTTTAGGCATACATTATGGGTCTCAGATATATAAAAAACATGTCTACGATGTGTTTTGCTCAAAATACCAAGCAGATCACCCATTCTAGCCATGCCTCATACCCCTCTATTTCAGCCCTGTTAGTGAAAAGCTGATTTTGGGTCCTTAGCTTAAAAAAAAGAGGGGGTGGGAGCTAATGCCTGGTCAGAATTCTACGGAGATACTCAGCTAAATGCTACCGTGATGAAACGCCATATCATACCACATCATACTACATCAAGGATTATTTCTGGAACAGTACGGAGCTCAAATACTTTTTATTTTGCGGGTTTACCACAAGGTGAGTTCCTTTTTATATCCTGCTTTTTTACACATGTACTCTCTCCAGTACAGCTTAGCTCTGAGTGTTAGCGATGCTTGCTAATGTAAACACATACCATATTACTTCCAAAACGTTACGCATTGTTTCTGATAGCAACGTTTCTGACAGGTCCGTGGGTCCACATTTCCGATATGACCTTAGGTCATATCGGCCGCAAATCTGGATCAGCTCCGTTGTACCCCCGTTTTTAGAGATTTGGGTACGGAGGAAAAGAGAGAGGGTTTTATTTTCGGGCACTTTGTGAGTTCCCTGACACACCGGGGACACATATTTATGTATAAAAGACATCAAAAAGGGCAATTTGCATGATAGGACACCTTTAACATACTTCATAAGACAAAAACCTTTTGTTTGGCGTTTCATTTAAGTTGCATTTCAGATACCTAGATGATCAAAATGTTTTTTCCCCCAGTATTTTAAAGAGCCTCCCCTGAGCGCGGCCTTCCTCCCTCCTGATGGAAAGCCCTGCAGGTGAGACAGCTCTCTTATCACAGTGCGGGGTGTATGGTTCTGCTACACAAGCACATCTTTGTCTGCATGCGAATGCCGTCCAAAGACATCTGAGAAACAGCATCAGCTGCTCAACAGCTCGGCCTAACTCTTGCCCCCGGAGTTTGGGACAGAGAGGCTGGAGACTCACTCACACTCCCTCTACAATGTTCCCCATTTAAAGGTGTTTTATTAACGAAAATGTGATTAGACATTGAAATAGCTTCTGTTTGCAGCCTTTCCGATCTAATTATGTGCTACTTTTCTATGTTTTATCATTTGAATGATGATCATTTTTAATTGAATATTTCAAGGATTTGGGCTGTGATTTGTTACGTTTCCTTATTTTCTGACATCTAATCATTTAAATTAACATTAAAAGAAATTATGAACAGATACCAAAGGAAGTCCAGAAATGTCTAATTTTGATCATACTGCTGACTAACTACTCTTCCACAATGACAACTTAGGGAATGAAGAAATATCTTGATAGAACATGAACAAAACACAAAATGAAAAAAAGTGAACCATTGCTAAAATTATAGCAACAACTACAGACTTTAACTTAGACCTACAGTCTTCATTCACAACTGCATAAGCAAGACGAGACAGAACATATACTGTAGGTTCTTGTCTCAGTATGTCCGTGTGTGTGTGTGTGTCTGTGTGTGTGTCCGTGTGTGTGTGTTTAAGAAGGCACAGACAAGTAACAAGGGGCCTCTGGACATAAGCAGCAGACAGGTTGGGATTTATTAATCACCCCATGACAGTGTGTGTTGTGAAGTAAACATCTATGGGACATCGGTCAAGAGAGGTGTGATGATCGAATGACATCAGTAGGGATTCTGGGAAACTGTGATTTGTTTGACATGTTCACTAACAGGCTGCTGTAAAATCGATCTGCACTGTAACACTCTGTTATGACCAGGCAACATCTGCTTTGAAACACTAATCTTGAAAATAAATACAACTTAATAAAGCAATAAAGTCATAAACATATAAAAGGGGAGGCGTCACGAGAAAATTGGAGTTCAGTTATTGAAACACTCATTTATAATATTACCACAAAGCACATCCAACACAATAACAAGCGTGCAAATGTGGAAGAGTTTGCTCTGGAATCACGCGCTGCAACAAAACATTTGCACAAACACACACAGACTTGCGTCTAGTTGCACAGACAAACTGATTTATGTAATACAATGTATCCCATCACATGATAAGTGAGAACGGGACTGGCTGCAGGGACTGCTTCCAGTAAGCAGCGGTTATCTCAGTGACGATCACATGATGACAGTTTCTGCTGCTGCACTCAAAGAGTAGAAGATCAATCTGGTCTCTAAAAAGTGGGACTGAAAAAATGAACAAAGAAATGCATCTTTACAATACATTTTCTTATTTTAACAATCAAAAATTAAATATATACAGGAGAGCCTCTTTGAAACAAGCAAATAAATCTGTCGGACAAATCAAATTCCAGCCAAATCTTCACAACACAGTGACCATTCAGCCTGTGTGATGAACCAGAAATTAAACAGTGCTTGTCATTGGAGTTGATACAGGCACTGAGAGGCTTCAGAGCGGCGCCTAAGTGTCCACTAACAGCGGTCTAACAGAGGAAGTGGACTTGTGGAGTGATCTAACTGATGTGAAGATCAACCCAGAAGAGGGACATGTATGGGCTCAGAACAGTCTCATAATACACACATGCACACAGAAGGATTCACACTTGTATTTCATGATCCGCAAAATGATTCACACTTGTGTTTTTCAATGCACACACAAATGTGTTCCGTTTCATATACATGTAAATAAAATCCAAATACAGAAAAAAGTTTTACATATGTATTTTTGATCCTCACATATTTGTTTTCAGTTTAAAACCTCTGGGGGGTATACTACGAAGCAGGGTTTTCGCTTTCGGCTAACTTCAGGGCTTTTCGGTCCTACGAAGCTGGTTCTCTTTTTAGCAGGCTAGATCTCCATGGTAACTTATGCTGTGCGGCTAACCTGCCCCGGAGCAGGGGGGTATACTACGAAGCAGGATTTTCGTTTAGCAAGATAACTTCTGGGATTTCCGCAGCTGGTTCACTTTTTAGCGGGATAGATCTCCATGGTGACTTATCCTGGAACCTAGTCTGTGCTCCGAAGCAGGATAGGTTCCAGGATAAGAGATCAACTCAGCGAAAGCACCACGCCTGCTGACCAATCAGAGCTCAGTGTGCGGAGGAAATACAGTTTAAGCTGCCATTGCAGGAAAGACGGCCGACCAAAATCACCGACTGTGTGAACGTGAAAATGAATAGAACATCACCTCCCATCTTCAGAGCAATCTGACTATTATAACTATTATATTATTATGTTAAGAAAGCTTAATTAAATATCTGCCACAACATAAGTAACCGGATCAAAGTAACATTACGTTGCCTACAGTCCGCGGCACTGTGAGTGCAGACGTCGATGTGTCCCATTATCATTCATATCACATCATATCACATCATAATGTATCATATATTTCCTTATCTGAGTCAGCTGAGCCGTATCTGGCCGTGCAACACTCACAGTGTCACATAGGCTACTGTATGCAGAAGTATTATTTTAAGCAACACGTTAAGTTGACGAAACACTCGAGTCAAATGTAATTAAAGTCAGATCCACTCGTGTCTTAGATGGGGCAGTGATATCATAAA
>NW_011352461.1:0-33250 GCF_000735185.1 Notothenia coriiceps
CATGTGCCATCCGACCCCTGCATGTGCCATCCGACCCCTGCATGTGCCATCCGACCTCTGCAGCTCATCCAGAATGCAGCGGCTCGTCTGGTCTTCAACCTTCCTAAATTCTCCCACACCACGCCGCTCCATTCACTGGCTTCCAGTAACTGCTAGAATCCACTTCAAGACACTGGTACTTGCGTACCATGCTGCGAATGGATCTGGCCCTTCCTACATCCAGGACATGGTTAAACCGTACACCCCAGCACGTGCACTCCGCTCTGCATCAGCCATACAGCTCGCTGCACCCACACTGCGAGGGGGACCCAAGTTCCCATCAGCAAAAACTCGTGGATTTGCTATCCTGGCTCCAAAATGGTGGAATGAGCTCCCCATTGAAATCAGGACAGCAGAAAGCTTACACATCTTCCGGCACAGACTGAAAACTCATCTCTTTAGACTCCACTTCGAGCGATTGAATTACTAACAAAGCACTTATATACTAATAAAGGGCTGGCTTATCTAAAGCCAGTTGAGTAGAACTTGAAATGTTTGGCTCTATGAAACCTGATGTACTTATATGATTCTGTTTTCTTCAAGGTTGTATCTTCCTGGTCGAATGCACTTATTGTAAGTCGCTTTGGATAAAAGCGTCAGCTAAATGCAATGTAATGTAATGTAACTATGGGTATTTGTAAATGTTGATAAGTATGTAAATGTAGCTTGTAAATATGTTGTATGATATCCTCTATTGTTTTATGTTGTTTTATGTTTCATGTGGAACCTAATTGCTGCAGGTCTCCCTTGAAAAAGAGATCTATGATCTCAAGGGACAATCTGGTTAAATAAAGGTTTGAAATGAAATGATAACATAATTGGAAAAGGTGGTATGGCTTTATAGCATTATTAGCATTAGGGCATTATTCATGCTCTTTTTTGTTCTCTGGACCAATGAGTAATCTTGCCTTGACAATGGTCTTTCTTGGTGAGCCTAAAATAACAAAGACAATTGTTATATGTGTTTCCTCTAATAATAATAATTAGCTTATTACTTTTTTTCTTAGGCACATTTTGTCTTTATAGATGTGGACAGTCAAGATACAGACAGCACACTTGGAAACACCAGTTAAACATTCCTGTTGTTGTTGTTGATGTTGCAGTCATTTTGTTTCATAAGAGTAAGGGTTATTAATCATTCTCATAAAAAAAAAAACCTTTTCATGTAAAGACTTCAAAAGAACAAATTAGAGTTCTCATGAAGAATTTCTTAGTTAACAGTACATCGGTCCCACTTATGGCCGGTGTGTTTTAGAGGCAGATACCTGATAGAGCTCACTGAGTTTGTCACTAGAGGCTCCTAACACCACACAGGCCTCCAGCAGAGCAGGAGGAAGATGGTCGGCCATCACTGACACCAACCCTGGATCCAGATGGACCAACAAAACCAGACCAAGGTGCCAAAACAGACCTGAGGGATCGCAACTACTGAACGTTTAAAGAAAGAAACAGAGGATCAGTCATAGAAGCAGACAAAGAAAATACATTCAAGATGACAGAAAAGATTGTGTGTTAAAAAGGCAGAGAGTTGTCGCAGCTCTCTCATCTTCATCGTTCTGCATGAAAACATTTACCAGATACATAAAGTCAAAACACATGACACATTAGTGCTTGTTCCAGCTCGTTTTCACCGCAGATGTACTCATCAACAATAACACAGTGCGACATTTCAGGCAGGGCCACTTCAGTCAGAGAAAACCTTTATTTCCTTAGTCAAGATATTTAACGGTTTGGCTCAGCAGCAAATACCCCCCAACGGGTACAGAACAGAGCGGGCGTCAATGAAAACAAAAATGGTATTGACTAGTCAGACAGAGCATGGAGACAAGGATGTAGGGGGAAGAGGGGAAAAAGTGGGTTGAAGAGGCAGAAATCAAGGTGGGACATAGACAAGATAATGTCTTTAAATGTCTGTTATTTTCAAGGCAAAAATCTAAATATATTTACTTTAATGTGATATAATACACTTTAGTCTTGAAATACAAGATGATACTTTTCAGGAAGCTCTCAAACACCAGAAAATGCTCCAGGGTGGCATTACGCTTTTAGTACTCTTGCCATATTCTAAAAACCTGTGACAACCTGCAATTTGAATGTACTGTTTAACTTTAAACTCTACAAATCAAAGTCTTCAGAGCGGATCGCCCAACTCCTCCTTTGCCTTTCTTTCCTTCCATTTCTACTACACTCATGCTCACTTCTCATCAATCAATTGGTTTTGAATGTTGCAAAATATAACAAAGAGAATAGCAGGAAACTCCATATTTAAAGAAAACAGAATGAAAAAGTGACCTTTATATAATTGTTGCCAGGATACTTTCAGCGGGACCCTTTTAGTTTGTGGCCCCAGGGGCCCTCATAAAGTTCCTCTTTATCTATATGACAAATCAGGAACATATTAGAATGAGTTAGGCTGATGAAAGCTCTTTGGGGAAAACAGGAAACAGGATGTCACTCACAACTTAATTAGCTTTTTCACTGCAGATTCACATCATGTGATAAAGACACACCATCCTATATCCCATGTATGGAGTTATTTTTTTCCAATTTTGGTATACTGCTTTTTAGGGTTATTTTAAATCAATGTTCCCTGTTTGTCTGGAAATCTTGGAAAATGTGGCTCATCTGTGCAATGTGCACGTGATAACATGTGCAACAGAAGAAACATATAGGAAAAACCCATGCAAATTTGACAGAGGCAGACTTGTAGTGAGGTTAAAAAAATAAAAGGCACTTTTTTGGCTAAAACTGAGCTGCACAAAATAACCTCAAGTGCTCTCTTTAGGAAATACATTATTCCTAACTATGATTTGTTAACATGTATTGTTTTTATACTCATTTTACTTTAAAATGGTTCACTGTTGAAACAGAAATGTTTACTCATTCAAAATGAAAACTTCAGCAGCATGAATGTTCAACATTACTGAACTAATAACCCATTAAATAAACCCGATGCCTCAGTCCAAGCATCTGATGTGATCATTATTATATGCAGCACATTACCATCATATGAGCCTTGACCGACTGGACACATTCCACATCAAACCATAAAAACATTATAAAAGTGTTAAATATTCTGACATAATGACACACGTCTATATCCTCCATCCTTGAGGTGGTAAAGCTTGCAATGGGACTGATTTACTGCATAATCCAAATCACATGTGCCCTTAAACACAGGAAAATGAAGTATTTACACGAAGCAGATGAGAAAACAAGCTGGCAAACAGAGACATGAACTAAAAATATATATCCGACCTTCACAGTAAATTAGATGAAAATAACTGCAAAACAATTGCCTCTTACACATCACTCTATGATCTGCTTGAAATAAAGTTGATGGGACAGGGTACGTATCCAGTTGTAAAGTATAAAAAAAGTCTACTATTTTGCCAAATAATCTCGAATAAAGCAGCATGACATCCTTTCACTTTCTGTACTTCTTTCAAAAAATCATATGTACGTAAACACAGTCTATCGCCATACTACAGTCTGCAGCTAATGTGAGGAACACCTGTAGAGGAAACACCAACTGCCTGATACAGTTGTTACAATAGGGCAGAGTTAAAAACAGATCACTGGCACACATCAAAACAAAAACATCATTGTATTATACATGATTAACATGACAAAATGTACACTTTCAATCACATTTCTGCACATGCCTCCGTACTAACATGTCTATACAGGATAACAGTGAAGCAAATTATGTTGAATCAAGCTAAGTTTTACTCATAAAGTTTAGCTATTGCTTTTTTTTATTGCAGCTGTGACACGTGACCCTGAGTCACAAGCTGCACAGGTGAGAGGATGCTTTAAGTTTTTCTCTGAGCTTTAAACACGGCTAAAGTAACGTGTTATAAATGTCAAGTTAGACTTTCTGGACACTCACCTCCTCAAAAGGAACCGTGCGCTTCCTCATTCATCTCTCTTCCCTTTCAGGACAGCAGTGCGGTGATAAACTCACTCCAGCTGCGCAGACAACTCCTCGTGACTGAATGACGCGAGTTCATCCCGGCTCCCATGTTTACCCTTTACCGCCTGTCACTCCGCTTCCTGTTTCTCTGTGACTACAAACATGCGTATTGATATGAGGAAGCAAAATGCAGTATCATATGAAGGATAAGTTACAGAACAGAAACGTCCAGCCTCCAAGATATTCTGCGTGAATTCAGATATAGTGTACCACAGTGGCGGTTCTACGGGGTGGCACGGGGTGGCCTCAGAAAAATGCCTTGCCACCCCAGCTAGCACCCCATTTGGCAGCTTTGTTTTGAAAGAAAAGTTGTGGCTCATCGGACATTTATGAGAGAAAATCTCTAATGTCCGAGTGCAAGTGAATGCAGCACAAGACGCGAGCCTTGTAACCCCTCCCGCCCCCCCCCCCCTGGCGCGAGCTTGGAAGTAGGCTTGTTTGATACAAGCGAGACCTGCGCAGACCTGCGCAATTTTGATCAACGTTTTGCTCGTGCGTTGCATGATGGTTAGTCATTTTGTCCGACTTGCTCTGGAGGCTCGCTCACATGAGACGTTGAAATCTCGCGGGACAAAGACGCCCGCAGCCTTGAGAGCGAGGCGGCGCAGTTCCTCTCCACGGGCTGCGGAGGCGAAATGCTTGATGGGAAACGACTCGCTGGTATCTCGAGCTGAGCGCTCATTGGTGGTTTTTACCCCGTGCTGCTGATGAAACTCTCCAATTGGCTCGGCAAAAGTTTGTTGTTGTTTGGTGTCAGTTTTACGTCGCCACTTCCATTCACATTTTTTTGCCGAGCCAATTGGAGAGTTTCATCAGCAGCACGGGGTAAAAACCANCCTCATTCCTGGCTTTTCGGGGCGTGTGTGCTCTTCTTAGTCCGTGCTTTCTGGGTTGTGCTTGGCCCGCGCTGCCTTGTCCCCCATCGTGCTGTGGGCTTCCTGGTGTTCGCTTGGTTTGTTCCTCTCCGCCTTCTCCCGTTCTGGCGCCTGTTCGTCACTTGCTTTCGTCGGGCTTGGCCTTTTTTTGCGTCCGTGCTTTCTTCCTTGCCCGCGCGCCTCTTAGTTGCTTGGTTCGGTGGCTGGCCTGGGATGGTTAGCCATTCCGGCGTCTGTGCGTGTTTTGTCCTGGCTCCGCTTCGGTCCACTGTCTTTGGGGCTCCTCTGGGCGTCTTTCTTCCCTGCTGAGGCTGCGGTCTTCTCTTTGGTTGTCGGTTTCCTCTTTCCCTTACGGCTTTTGTGGTGTGCTTTGCTGCTCTGTGCGCTTGCTCTTGTTCCTGTGTCTTCCCTCCTGTGGGGGTGTCTGCGTCCTCTTGCGCGCGTCGCGTCTTCCCCTTCTTTGTGTTTGTTTAGCCAGCTTGGTGTTTCGTCGGCTTGGGTCGGTTTTGCGTTCTTTTCGTTGCCTCTGTTCTTTTTCTTTTATTTGGCTGGTTTTGGTTCCTCTTGCTGTTGCCTCCTTGTTTGGCTGTTTTCGTTGATTGTTGTGTTGTTTTGTTTTTTTCTGCTTTTCCGTTTTTGTGTCTTTTCTGCTTCTTTTCTGCGTCCTGTTTCTTTGTTGGTTTGTGCCGTGTGGGGTCTGCGTCGGGCTCTCCTTGGCCTGTTGGCCTCCGCCCCCGGCCCTTTCTGGTTTTGTGGTGTGTGTGGTCTTTGCTCTGCCAGCTGTCCCGTTCTTGCTTTCATGGGTCAAAGTTTGTCATTGTTTGTTTATGTGTCAAATACTGCGTGTTCTAATGGTTTCTGAGGAGTTTTACTGGAATGAAAGAGCACAGAGTCTACAGAAGCAAAAAAGCAGCATACTGCATTAAACCTGACCTTCACAGAGAGGTTGAAGTTCATGTGGAAAGGAGGCTTCAGTAGTCTGTCTGCACTCTGTTTAGTTTTGCTATCTTACAATCAATATAGTAAATGTGAGGTAAAGTGTGTTGCCAATGTAACCGGTTAGAACTCAAAGTTGCGATGAGGTCTTAAAATGTATGGAAAGGGTCTTAAAAAAGGTCTTAAAAGGTATTAAATTTGACTTCAGGATTCCTGCATATACCCTGGATAGAGTGAAAGTGAAGCTGACAATTGATGAAAAATAACATGGTGTCATGTTTTTTTAATCACCCGGTCTCTCCTTTCTCTGTAGGACATGGATCTGACCAGGATGACTGAGAGACTTCTAAGATTAGCTGTAAGTAAATACTCAAAATGCGTGAATACAACATGTCATAGTATGTGTGAGTCTATGACCAGCACAAAGGGTGAAATGGAATAACACATAGAGCATTACAAAGTGCAACAGTAGTATGAATAATCACACGATCAGAAGACCATAAAGATGACTTTCAGCCAATCGGTTTTATATTTAAAATATCTATCAAGAATATATATGAGAGTATAGGTAGGAAACATGCTTGAGTTATGCCTCAGGCTTCTTCTTGATGTTAGTTTGGACAGTTCCTCTTAAATGTCTAATTTTTATGTTCTTCTTCAGGTTCCTAACCACTTGTTGTGGCTGATGTTTTTCTACGGGTTCTTCCACTCGTCTATGAACTTCTCCGCTGAGCTGCTGCGCTTTGGAGACAGACAGTTCTATAATGACTGGTGGTAAGTTTCTGCGTGTGTGTTTGTTTCAGTGCATTTCTACAGCGGTCCATTTATTTGCTTGGGTGTGCATGGGAATGGATTTGCAAGTTCACTCGTAAAAAATTGTAAAGTGTATGTAATAAATAATGTCAGTACTTTACAAAACGAATAGACCAGGAAGTCACCTTATGTATGTACTTGTTTTATATTACTAAATCCATTTTATGACTCAAATGTGCTATAAAGTCATTTCTACTTCCTCATTTCCTGCATGACAATAAACGTTTCACACTTTTCATTTTCTTCAATATTGATCGTACTGCCTAAATCCATTGTTTAAACCCTGTAATGCTTCTACACTCTATTTGCTGACTCCTCTTTCAGGAACTCGGAGACGGTGACATATTTCTGGCAGAACTGGAACATCCCTGTTCACAAGTGGTGTCTACGGTGAGTTATTCACACACTCACACACTGAGAGGGAACAATTACATTTATAGAATTGAATATAGTGAACAGCAGCGGGTTTGATGCAGGGAGACAGACCTAACAAGACACACTGATGTATTCTGGAAATTGATTCATCTGGCTGCTGGAGAGTAAGTGCTAGTAATAAATACGGCAGCCTGCAGCCAGTTCCACAGTCACTAACACAGCAGCACGAGCGAAGGCAGCGAGGCTATATTGAATAAGACAAAGCAAATGAAATGCTATTTAAAGCCTATTTACTTTGAATTCCTGTCAGGGAGGCAGAACTACAGCACATAAAAGATTTAAGATGTTTCAACATCAGTATTATACAAACAGATACAATATATCCATTTCAACAGCTGTTCTTTTGTCTGTCTTGCAGCCACTTTTACAAGCCCCTGCTCAGGAGAGGATTTAGTAAAATGGTCAGCCAATCAGCTGTCTTCTTCTTGTCAGCTTTCTTCCATGAGGTAAGAGCTGAGACAAAGAACACTTTCTAATTATATTACATCTGAATACACTGTACCTTAGGTCCTTAACGTCCTTAAAAATCCTCTTTAAGGAAGATGTTTATGTGCAATTTCTCTGATTATATTTGAAAGGGAACCACATGTCTTTGCTTTAATGTCTGTTTCTCTCTCAGTATTTGGTGAGCATTCCTCTCAGGATGTTCAGGCTTTGGGCCTTCACAGGCATGATGGCACAGGTGAGACTCAACACATGTTTCACTGATATCTGAAAAAAATGTACTGTACGATTAAATGTAATAAATTCTTTCTTAATGGTTGAAAAGGTGAAAGAAACAAGTGTAGTTTAGCTGAAAGTAGTTGAGCATCTATGAAATACTTTATTGATGAACGCCAATAATGGCTCTTTTGACTCCTGTGGGACATTTTAAAATGTGTTCTCATTGTTTGGCCTTGGCTTCTGTATCATTAACTTAATTTATAACCTCATTAGGATGACAGGGCATATTTGATGTATCATGGGGAATATAGCAGGACAATTGCCAGTATAAGGGGTGGTCTTTGCTGACTTTGACGGTTTATTATTCATTAGAGAGTGCTGAGTCATAGACAACAAGAACAAATACACAAACAGAGAGAATGTGAGACTGTAATAAGTCATAAAACCTCCAATCACTCACTATGTTTAACTTTAATTTGCTTAACAGATTCCATTAGCCTGGTGTGTTGGTCGCTACCTGCGTGGTAACTACGGCAACGCTGCAGTGTGGATGTCAATTATCATTGGTCAGCCTTTCGCCATACTGATGTACGTCCACGACTTTTACGTCCTTCACTACAGACAGGAGGCTGACTGATGTGTGCACACACACACACACACACACACACACACACACACACACACACACACACACACACACACACACACACACACACACAAACACACAGCAAAGGTGCTTGTCAGGAAATGATCACATCCTGATCATAGTTTGTTTCTAAGACACCTTAACCTTTGTATCTTCCTGCAATTGGTGTTTTTTCTTCCTGAATTTTTTTTTCAAGCTGACAGGATCTAAGAAAAGCTTACAGTTGGATTTTATATGTATTTAAAGTGGAAAATGTTAAATGAATAGTTGAAAACAACAATGTAACTTGGTAGCGTAGGAAAAGCTTCACGTCTCCATGGAGTGACCTTTTTACTCAGGTTATTGTTCCTCCAGTGTCTTTTAAAACCTCTGATGGCCAATTTGGGCCATTTTCGGTTGTATATGTGGTACTGCAGAGAACCTTTCCTTGGTTTTACCAGAGAGGGTTTGCTCCTCCTCAGCAGTGTGCTTGGCCAGTGTAATGTGGCTCAATTGTTAAGTTGACAACACAATTCAGGTGCCTTTGTAAAAACTGTGAAAGAGATTAATGTCCCACTACTTCCTTTTTGTGAGCCAAAGGGGCCTTTATCTGTCCGGTTTTACTGTGAGGTGGAAAAATCTATGTTTCATGGTATGATTTTAATAATGTACAATTGTAATGTTTTGTATGATGCTTTACTTTGTTGGTTATGGAAAGGCCAGCAACTGCATGTCTGTTTGTCCTTTTTTATGCCTAAAGTGCCATTTCTATAATACAGCACACACGCATCATCACATCAACATTTTACATATATTGATTTATTTTAGATCAGAAAAAAAATGTTTGAATGTGATCAGTGAATGAGTGTGTTTTTTTTTTCATGGTACTGGCTTATGGACTTTTGCCAAGTAATGATCAAATGTGTGTCTGAAAATAAACATACAAAGATTTCCATTTGACTCTTACTTTTAAGAATGTGTTTTGTGCCTTTTTTAGTTTTTTCCATCACAACATAAATAAAAAATGTCAGATCATGATTAGGTAATCATCATATTTTAGGAACATTTAAAGTAACGAAGGCAAGATAACTGCCTCTGATTCAACAATGATCTACTGTAGTGTACTGCTGTATTTACGTACTATTCCTAGAACTACATTATCAAATTCAAGAACCTTTTAAGGACTTAGGGGAAGAAAAACCTTACCTCAACACTTTCAGCCAGCAAATCTTCTCATTGAATCTTCTCACCGCTCTTTAAAGGACCCTTGTGCTCCAGTGGAAACAACGCTCTCATTTTAAAACACTACCTATGTGTTGTTCTGACATCTTAAAGGTCATTTACATTAACCATGTATCTCTGCTGTGTCACCTTGAATTCTGAAATTCCCTCATAGTTTCAGTCAGACATCAAACTACATGTTAAATTACTTAAAACAGTCATAGGTCAGTGGTATTCGTCATGATTAGGCTACCTACCAAGCTTACTAATATCTATCTAGGTGAAAAACATTATTTTACCAATCTGCCACAATAATATGTTTGTGTGCGCGCGTGTACAGGCGCAGTGTGCGTATATAGATTTTTCATCTAAATGTGAAATGTGAGAACCGGACTGTGAACCTGTGTTATGTCAGCGTGACAGTGAATTAAACAGCAAGTCTAAGGTATATCACAGAGTTTCTGTAGGCGTGTTTACGTGCTCTCTGAGCGTGTGACATTAAGTTAAACAATCGTCAGTGAGGTTTAGAGAGGAGATGTGACGGGAGACGTGGCTTTGGGGCTTCAGGATGTATGAAATCAGCTCACACTTAGAACATACTACCTTATGTTCTGCATCAATCCTTTTCTTTTTTGATTCTTAGAATTAAGATTTATATAATCTGCAAAATGATTTCATCCACTGTGTAGGGAAGTATGCTGCGCTAGTGTTGGATAGGCTAATTTAAAGACTTTCTGTAAACAAGCACACGACTGGTATTGACAAAGTTTGGAAAATGCTGACCTACTGTGTAAAAGTAAGGTGGTATTATTATCAAAAAACCTAGACCCAGCATGTTCAGCATCACATTGTAAACATCAGTCATTTCTTTAGGGGTCATTATAGTCTCACTCCGTTGAACATAAATACTCTGAAGTGCTGGCTGATGGTTTATAAGCAGTGAAGTGTTCTGCTTGCATCTCAACAAGAAGGATTTGTGCAATTATTTGTACTTGCAATCAATTCCTCACGTCGGTCCACCACCAGTGCCAAAAACGTAAGCTTTCGCTGCAGGACAACCGTACTCCTTCATCCATCCCCGTCTCATTCCTGACAAATAAACCACGAGAGAGACGGCGGGGGAGTGGAATAAAAAGTACAGAATCCTCGCCATTTCTCGTCTATCATCAATATTCCAAAGTCCTGATATAAACAAAGCTTTCCAGTTCCCCTGGTTGGACTCAGTCACACATTTCTCCAACTCTCCCTGTACCTGCACATGCAAACATATAATGATCAATCTGTCATTTCAACAACTATGCATACAGACATACTGTACCCACTCTGTCTTCCTATTTATTTATTCTTTCTTTCACACCTCCTCTTCCCACTCTCTTCTTTCCTTTCGGTCCCTATCCTGCACCTTCTCTTTGTGCTTGTCCTCAGTAACAGGTTGATCCATGGCTCTTCTCCTGACATCCGTTATTCCGGATCTTACCGAGAAACGCTGACAATCTGTGAGTGATGATGATCCTCTAGACAGGAAACCAGGAAACACAAACCTGTCTCATTCTGTGAGATTGATCGAGCGTAGGTCCAGAGACATGTTATAAAGACACTGAGACTTACATTTCAACATAAGTTTTGGTCAGGCATTTGTTAATTTAGATTCATATAATTAGATGATACACCAAAACAGTTATACAGTTTGTCCTAAATATCAGTTTAAAGGACGTACACCTCGTACAAACCCTGACATTTATAATTATGTTCTTCCTATTCACTGATTCCTCAGATTTGACAAAAGCACACACATTTTCATGGCAGCAGGAAAGAAATGGGACATCCGGTTAAATTATTTGTTGCTTTGGTCAGTCCTAAAATAACCTCTACAATAACTATATTACATAAACCGAATCGTTGTGTTTATTTTTAAAGTTTCATACGCTGATTTTATGTTCAGTTTCAATCCCGGATTTTTCCACCATTCAACACAGTGCAGGCAGTGGAGGTTTTATCATTTTGATAGAAGTTATCAGGAGGTTTGTAGTTGGTTCACTATAGCATACATAAATGTCAGAGTCAGGATAAAAAGTAAATCAAATCAGTTGCAAATCACTCAGCTAAACGAGATTCAAATATCTGCTTTAAGATCTTGTGTTTTCGATTTATTATAATATATCACTGTGAATCATGACAAGGCACTGGTCATCGCAAACATTTTTGATGCATTTTTGTTTGTGTAGCCTACTTGTCTATTAAAAAAAAGAGAGCTTTCTGTCTTTGTCACCCAGTTCAATCACTTTTCATCTCAATTCAAATGTATCATAAGTTACAGATTGGGGCCGACTAGATCAATTTCCTTCATAGAAGACACCTCATTTATGGTATTTAAAAAATAAATAAGACAGAGATCTACTGTATATACTGTATGCATCGACAACATATACAATTTAACAATATAACAATTGATCTTTCCTAAAATTAAAATTAATCCAATCAAATCCAACTATTTTTATAAAGTACTTTAAACCCTCCAGACCAAAGTGCTGTACATAGAAATACAACATCACATAAATTAAAGGAAAATATTATCTTAATATAATTATTTTGCACAGAAAAAAGATTTAATTTAATTTATTCTAATTTCTCATGAAATGTAATGTGCTGTGCAGGATTTCACAATGATTACATACCATAACACCAGCTCCATTCACTGATTTAACACGCAGACCCTCCATCACTTGTGTTTTACAGTAGTCATTTAAGCATAAGCCTTAAAAATAACAGTGTTTGATGGTTTGGAAAATGCATGGACCCTCACTGTATATAACATATTAATGTATGAGCTGAGCTTTATGCATTGCGTGCCCACAGATATCTGGTGTGCGTAGATTTGTGCATGTGTGCTCCACAATTGGTGTCTTGTTATACTGTACATGGGCATGCATGTGCGTGTCCCGACTGTAAACACATATTAAGACTTCCTGTCTGAATACCAAACTTAGGGAAGATTTAGAGTGAGAGGGAGGGAAGTGGAAAGAGTCATTGAAAGGAGAGCGAGAGACTGAGAATGATGCTCACAAAGAAAGGAAAAGAAGGTGAAGAAGAAGAAAGACACATTGGAAGGAGTGAGACGTACAACAGTAGAATAAATATCTGAGGATGGTTTAGGAATGGACGCACTGAGTAACATCAGACAGGCTGACAAAGTGACAGAAATGAAAGGGATGCACACATCTGAAGAAGTGTGTTGATGACTACAGGAGACCGGCATGACTCGGGAATCTGAGAGAAGAGACAAACCTGAGACAAGAGAGGTGGACATTCCTACTGAAAGGCTGAACCTGCTCCAGACCAAAAAAAGCGACTGACGTGAGTGGATGTTCAGAGATGATACAGGGGTGCACAGGTGAATGAGAGTTAAAGCATCCTCTTTTGATCGGGAATCACCTGGTTGGACACTTGGACATGAGGAAATATCAGCTTCACTCGATACAGATGTAAGCTGTCCCTGGGTTGGTTTGGTGGTTTGACTGGTTAGTCGATTTCTTTAGAGGTAAGTGGTTTTCAGCATTGGATAAACTGTCCTCAAACAGTACATTGTTTTTCAAAGAGAAAAGGGGAGACGTAGCTATCCTCACCGAAAAAGCACAATTCAATTACAAAACCAAAAATCATTTTAACAGGGTCATAATAAGTTCCTGTCACAAGTAAATTCAGTGGTCAGAATATTACGTGCATAACTGTTGGGTTATATAGACTTGATGAGCAAGCAACACTATCCATTCATTATATTTAAAAAAAAAAAAAAATGTCATGCATTCTTCTTTGTTAAACAATAGGCTGTCTTTGGCTCCTTTCTGCTGTAACAAATGTAAATGTCCCCTCTGTGGGATGAATAAAGGCATTCTGATTCTGATTTACCAGAAATTGAAACAGTTATTATCAGGGTTAAAAAAAAAAGTATGACCATATTCCATCCCAGAGTTTGTAACATATTATGCAATCACAGTACATGGAAAGACCCCGGTGAACTTTCATTGCAAGTGAAAGTATCTCTTAAAGGTCATCATGCTATTTATAGGCAATATCATAGGTCTCAGATATATAAAAATATATAAAAAACATGTTTATGAAGTGTTTTGAACAAAATACCAAACAGATCACCCATTCTAGCCATGCCTCAAACCCATGGATGTATAATAAGAACTGGATACAACGTGGGAGGCGGGGCCTCATTCATTCCTATGAGAGTTGCTCATTGGCGCATGAAGACAAAATGGCCCAACTTTTGAGAGAGCGAAACGTCACGAAAGTATTCATATAATCATATAATCCGTTCTTATTGTGCATCCATGGGTAAAGGTAAAACTCATGTAGTAATGAACACGTCACATGAACATGCCGGGCGGCGCGGTCCCGTGGGTTAGATCCGTGCTCAAATGACGAGGAAAATAACTTTCAGAATAACGTTATTAGCACATTTTACAACTTGAGGACCGAATGTTTTTAATAAGGGCTATACAAATGTTCATACTGGGTAGTTTATTTAGTTTAAAAAAATGTATCCAACGGTTTACAGACGTCTCTTTCCCAATGTTAGTCAATGGGAAAAATTATTTCCGGGCCCAGCGACTCATACGGAAGTGTAGTACCTGGCCACAACGAATAATTTCCTCAGAGTCCGGCACACTTCCTGGGGGCTTGCTCATACCCCTCTATTTCACTTCCTTTTTCAAAAGTGCTGATTTTGGGTATAATACTTTAAAAAAAAAAAGAATTGATAAAAAAAAGGAGGGGGCTGAGCTCATGTGGGACCCGGCAGCTACTGTCTAAACTAAATACTGCCGGGATGAAACGCCATATCATGGATTATCAAGGATTATTTCTAAAACAGTATGGAGCTCAAAGGCTTTCTCTCTTGCCGGTTATACCACAAGGTGAGTTCCTTTTTACTTCCTGCTTCTTCACACACATGCTCTCTCCAGTACAGGTTAGCTCTGAGTGTTAGCGATGCTAATGTAAACACCGATGATATTACGTCCAAAACAGTTGGGCATTGTTTCTGATAGCAACTTTCTGATAGTGCCGTGGGTCCACATTTCCAATATTACGTCATATCGGACGCAAATCTGGATCAGCTCCGTTGTACCCCCGTTTTTAGAGGGTACGGAGGAAAAGAGAGAGGGTTTTATTTTGCGTGAGTTCCCTGACACACCGGGGACACATATTTATGTATGAAAGACATCAAAAAGTGCATTTTGCATTATAGGTCCCCTTTAAAATGACAGTTACAGCAGCAACCAAAATTCAGTTTATCTTGAGGGGCTTTCTGTGAAGCATTAATTTGATAGAGGGCAGCATTTGATACATCTTCCACTATCCCATCCTTTCTTTCTCCCTTTCTATGTATTTCTGTCTTTCAAAAAATCTCACAGACACACACATAACCGGGACTCCCACGGTGCTGGAATTTATTTGGACAGTGTTATTTGCGATCTGCCCCTGGGCGCTCTGCGCTCCCCTCAGTATCACTTTACATTCATTGCATCACCACTTTCTTTGATGTCGGAAGAGGAAGAGCAACAATTGGATAGCTGCAGTGACGCAGTAGATTGATATTGTATGAACTGACTCAAATCAGAGAAAACCTCCAGTATTCTTATTTTTAAAATAGTGCCTCTGTCAAAAACTTGAGCCACATCAGAATTGTATTTGGTATATGCATACAGGTTTTATTGTTTAACCAAAAGCTGATTTTTCTGGCAATTGTTTTGGCCAAATAAACTTAACACGTTTCAATACAATGCACAAAATGTAGTAACACAGAAACAGTAATCCACTGCTGGCTCAACATTTTCTTTAACTTCCTTTCTTTGTGCTACTGAAGCCTTGAATAAACATGACATTTCACCTGGCTGACGCTTTTATTCAAAGCGACTTACAATAAGTGCAAAAACCTTAAAGATTCAAACTAAAAGCAACAAGGAAAGCGCAGATATGATATATATAAATCTAAACAAGAATCAACAACCATTCTGCTAGGCTGTACTTTTGCTAAGTGCTAACAGATTTTAGATCACAGTTGTAGTTTTTTTAATTTTTGTTTTTATTGTAGTTTTCACCATTTACCAATTTATCAATCCCACAGAAAAAATGCAAACGACCTTCGTTAAATCAAAGATAATGCAAAAAACTAAAATAAAGTGTTTATGTTACGTTGAAGTTACGTTTCCTTAATCCTTTGTCTCAGTTTGGTCAACTAAATCTATCGTCCTTTCCTTGGTCTCTGTTGCTGTTTTTGGTCCTGCATAATGTCCATTTATTGTGTCCTTCTGTGCATTCCAATAAGTTCCTCTAAATTTCTATCCAATATTATTGGGAAGGGGGGTCTGCTCAACCCCATTTTGTTGAGAGTGAAGTTTACTTGTTTAAAAGGCAATTTCCTACTTTAGCTAGGTGTACTCTAGGAAACCATGACATCTCCTTTCGATGTAACAGAGCTATTTTATGACCACACATGCTTTAGATTTGGATTGTTAGGTCAGGATATGTTGAGACTAAACAATTATCTCACCAAACACCAGCTTAAGCAACACATTACTGAACAACACAGGAATGTATTACTTGCAATTGTCATTTTTATCTGAACAGATGAAGTGAGTAGTTTAACACAATTTCCCTAAGGCAACGCTCATAACACTCGTTAGCTCTGTTAATGATGATGAACTAGCTCCCAGTAAGTTGAACAACATCAGGGGATGTCACTGTGAAAACACCCATTTATTTCCTTCAGTGGTCTTAATGTTCTCTGGCTGGACTGATCTTGTTAATGCAGATGAATCACATTATTCATGCCTCACCTCAGCTGAGCATGTTATTCTCATTAGCTTGAATAGACTGCATTTTTCATCAGCCTGATGATTGTTTTGCTACGAGAGATTACTTGTGAGCCACGAGCGTACACAACACAAACTTTAGTCACATGAGCAATTAAACCACATTTGTTATGGAGGGAGAGGGGAACATTCCAGCTTCCAGACAATTTTGGGATGACACTCATTGTGATGCTTCATGAAAAATATGGGGTTTAACCTTATGTGACCTGGCAATTTTTATATTCTTAATGCGAATGGATTTCCCATGAGTTTAGCTCAATCAAAAAGCTTCTGCATTTGTGTCATAGTTGTCAACCCATACTCATAACTATGTCAAAGTGAGTGACAGTGTCTAAATAAATTTTCAAATGATATCCCATTGGGATACACTTAATGCGGCACAGTCACTGACTGCCCTCTGCTGTCTATAATAGTCACTCCTGGTACTACTTCATATTTGCATATGTCCCTCTTCACAACTTAAAAGACCATATGTAAAGGGTGATGTAGCTAACCTGAATGTCTAATTTTATAGTCACATGAAAGCAGGATTTTGCTTGTGTACTCAAATTACCAACATACTGTGAAATGTAAAAAAAAACATGTCAAGTCTTGTCACACTGACATCTGTTACAGTTTCACATTTGATGTCATCTACATTTTTCTTTACTGTAGCTTTTCTTCCACATTGCAGTTATTTAACAATCCTCAATAGCAGTTTCATAAAGTGCCTTTTTTCTCTTATAAATGTGTTTACTGAGGTTGTCAAAGTCTCAGAGCTGCACCAAATAATTGAATATAAACGTATCAACTCTGTGATAAATGTATCCAGTTTATTCAAATACACGCTGTTTATCAGAAATTAGGACAAGAATGAACCTTCTTCCTCCGAAGTAAATAAACACAAACTGGCCATTTGGATCATGATTTAGGAAAGAACAAATTACTCTTTATGGTTCACATCTGTGCTAATTAAATGAGATGAACACACACAGGGTTTCTTCTTCTGTAATGATAGCCATGACAAGGTCACATCTTAGCCAGAAAAGGGGTAGATGTATTTCTGCTGTGTATTGTTTGAAAAAAAGGTTAAGATGTATACAACTATGAGTTCAAATCTACATTGACACAAACTGCTCTAAATAAATAAACCCCTTGGAGAAACATTGCTGCAGGCATAAATAAATACAATGATATTATAAATAAATGATCTGAATAAATCAGATATTAATTTAAAGTGGCCATGCCAACAGGAACAACCATAGTGCAGCAAGGGTGGTCTGGGGGAAAGGGGGCAACATAAACATGTGTGTTTTATATATTAAATTATATAAAGCAAATATTATAAGTATTGGTATGAAATAGTCTTTCTTAATCATGAAGGAACCCTATATCGCATGGGGCCCCAGCATGACCCTAACAAAGCAACTGATACAAAAAAATGGCAGTTAAACCTTTTTTCACAGATTATACAGCAACATTTGCATTGATCTTCAGTCAAATTTATTTTAAAAACAACTCATTAACTGAATTTTGGTTTATTAATGTGAGCCCTACATTTGCATAAGGTTAACATCCTTCCCACAGTCTTGTTTAAGTGTGTCTGTTTCCATATTGCCTAGTGAATGCCAGGATAGCTAGCAGCCCATGACAGCTATAAATTGTTATATCAACAATCAGATTTACATTATAGCAACTTTAAGCACATTTCTGCACGTTGCAACTAGACTAAATGTCAAATAAATGTTAATTGTACAACAACAATGTGTGTTTTTGTCCGACAGTTTCTGCAACAACCTTGGATCAATATCATCATCCTAACCGTCACCTAACTACGTGTTTCATCATCATCGCCACCAACATTATCCTCATCATTAACATCATAATTACCTTTATAATGGATTTCAACAGCACTGAGTCCTGGCTTTTGATCAATACTTCATTTCCCACAATGCCTGTAATCGGTAGTGCCAGTAACAGGAGTGGCATGGAAGCATATCTTCAAAGACTGGCTCATTTAGACGAGGGGCTCTACCATGACTTTTACGGCCTCTGGATCGCACTGATGGTCATAAACTCTCTCATTTTCATGGTAGGCATTATTTGGGAGCACTCATAGTAAAGATAGATATACTTTACATCCTTATAAGTTTCAACTCATAGTGACCATGCCGTCTGCACCAACATCCCAATCCTTTCTCCTCTCCCACAGGTTGGTTTGGTGCTCAACATACTTGCCCTTTACGTTTTCTGTTTCCTCACCAAGCAAAAGACCACCTCAGTGATCTACACCATCAACTTGGCGGTGACGGACCTCTTGGTGAATCTCTCTCTGCCGACTCGCATCCTGCTCTACTACAGTGGGGGGGCTTGTCTCACCTGCTCCTACCTGCACATCTTCAGCTACTTTGTCAACATGTACTGCAGCATCTTGTTTCTGACCTGCATATGTGTGGACCGGTACCTCGCCATCGTGCAGGTGGGTTTTGCCTGCAGAATGGTAACATAATTGCTCTCAAGCCTAAAAAACTGATATTTCTGACTTTAAAGGTCACCAATTATGCAAAATCCACTTTTTCAATTTTATACATAAACATGTGTCACCTCTGTGTTAAGGGATTCTGAAAGTTTCAGGAAAAAGATTCGTTCACTATTTGTCCTGATCCATTTATATAAAAATCTGAGCTTCTGATCAGATTTTGGCCACTTTGTGATGTCATAACGATGTTTTGGCTTGTGTAACCGTTAGCCAATCCCAAACCAAGATAACACCCCCCCCCCTTATCACCTGAATCTCCTCCTAGAGCACCATTGTGTTATTTTTAACCAAATATCTCTCAGAGGGGCTTTGAGAGTGGCTCCTTATTTTCATCTAAAGTAACAGACACAGAATCAGCACTTTTGAAACTGGGCTGAAACAGAGGTGTTTATGGGATGCTACAATGCATGATCTGTTCAGAGACATGTTTTGTATATATCTGAGACCTATAATATATTGATGAAAAACAGTATAATAGGGGACCTTTAAATCCAGGAGGAAACTACAGATTTTCTTTTGTCCTTGCAGGTTGAAGCTTCCCGTCGGTGGAGGAACTCCAGTGTGGCCAAATGTGTGTGTGTGTCAGTCTGGCTGTTTGCCATCGTGGTCACCTACTCCTTTCTTTCCACTGCCTTCCAGAACCCGGGCTGCTGCCTCTCAAGGCTCCTGTTTTTAACCATCACTGAGTTCTTTCTACCGCTCATCATCATTATGGTCTTCACGGTGCGGATTATGTGGGCACTAGCTGACCGCCGCCTTATGCAGCAGAGCAGGTATGATCAGTATTATGTTACCAACACACACAAGCAAGTAAGTACATCATATCATGCAGTTTAAACATGTTGTATTAAGTGTCCAAGTTTCATATAAGATCATACCTTAAAAGTAAAAGAACTGAGATAAATTAACTGACATTTCATCATTGGCAAATGGTGCATGGGATCATTGGGATGCTGATGGTGTAATGGTGTTTTTAACTGTAATTTCTCAGAGATAGGAGAAGGAGGGCTGTCCAGCTGCTGAGCATAGTGTTGATCATCTTCACTGTCTGCTTCACACCTTTCCACATCCGACAGGTGAGTGAGAGAGGATGTCACATTCTTTTAAAAGTATTATCATCAGGTTTTTATAGCCCATTATCACTCAAGTAGTCCAAACTCAAAAGGGTCACAAGATAATATCCTTCAAAATGACTATCGGAGACAGAAAAAAATATAGAGCTCATAACTCATTTCCATACTCAGGCCTTTATCTCTTATAAGTGGAAGCTTTTTTAAGTAGTCACAAACAAAAACTGCTTTCTTATCAAGACAAGTAGATACAAATGTTGAACAAAAACATAAATTGTTGTTAGTAATCTGAACTGTGTAGACTGTGTTCTCTTCTTGTGTTGCAGGTGGTGGTGTACTTCCACCCTGAAATGCCTCATCACGTGATAGCCTACCACTTGACTGTCACCCTCAGCAGTTTGAATAGCTGCATGGATCCTGTCGTCTACTGCTTTGTCACAAATAATTTCCAAGTGAGCCTGGAGTACTTTCTCTCCTCACCTCAATTTATCCAATGTATACTATTATCCTTCCTCTCTGCCACCTGTCCATCTCCATCCATCCTTCCCTCTGGCCACCATTTGTTCATCCATCCATCATAAATTCACTTATTTACTCATCGATTCACTGAATAATTTAAATCTCTCTCCTCCTTTAGGCTACCATGAGAAATATTTTCCGCCGCGCTGAGCCAGAGCAGACTAGTGGCGACATCATCAGCATGCAGCACAGCTCCAATGCATCAGGAGGGACGGCCAACGCCATCACTAATAACATGATCAAGATGACCAAGATCTCCCCTACACTGCAGAGACAATCTGGGGAATAACCACGCACTGTTAATTCTCTTTCACAGGAGGTGAAGACAACCGGAAGTTACGGACATGTCACACAGATATTTCTGGACTCAGAAGAGCTCAGGAACAACAGCTGATAATAATATGAATAATAATAAGGATAATAATAATACCAACCTTTTTTTACTTCTCAAATGAATTACAATTCACAAGAGACCATTTAGTCTGCAACTTCACATTATCATCTTGTCAAGAAACCTTCCCACAACTTTGGACCTGAAAACAAAACATTTATATTAATCCTTGAATATAAAATCCACATAATACTAAATCTAATTCATGACACAACTTATTTTATGTAATCTTCATTACTATACTTTGATTAATTGGCTAACATTGCTTGCCAAAACTCATGGAGTTACGAAATGCTGATGTTATCGATAGGATAGGCTATTTTGAAACTGATACCTGCCTGGGAGTGGAAGCTACACTGACAGACTAACAGAATTGGATCAACGTGGAGGACTTCACAATATACAATTGGAGTACAATGTTAGCAGATCAAACCTGAATGTCTTTACCATGGGGAAGGATAGATTTTTGTTCATTTTTGCCTTGATAACACAGTTGCACTTCAGAATGATTACCACTTTTGTGCAGCAGAGGGCAACATTGCTCTCTCTTTCAAAGACCATTATAAGACTAAGGAAAATCCAACCACTCAAGGGGGAACTGTTTGGGCGACTGAAACAAGCTCCAACTTGAATGTTTGGGTTGTAAATATTTTTGTATGATTACAAACTGTATTATGATGTGCTATTAAGTTAACAATTGATCACAACAATTCACAAATGGAGAAAGTATTGGGGTAAATAAAGGGGCATTCAGATGATTCAAAGACTCCTATGTATTGATCTGGTGATTTCCTCATTTTGGACAAAAATAGATTATTTCCGTATCTCACTTCGATGGGATTAAGTTCTCTAGGGAATAAGTGAAACGTATATAATACCATTTTAATTAAGCCCTCTTTGTCTGGTTCTGCAAATGTAAAACCAGTTTTATTTGTAGCCTATTGTGGTTAGAAAAAATGACAAAAACCAATAGGCCTACGTTAAATATCCCATTATCGAAAGTGTTATTATTATACCACTCTTCAAATCATAGATGTGATCAATTGTCATTACTATAATGTATCAGTCAAGTTGATTGGAAGGGGCATCACAATCAACCCTGCCCTTTTTGAAATATTATTGCAATAACATTGATATTGAATTCATAAATTAGTTATAACATGATATAAAAGTAAATCTTTATTATTTTAAATTCCCCGGTTTAGTGTCCGCCCACTGTAGGTGAGTAGCTTGGTGATGTCATTTGCGTCCTATTACAGCCGCGCCCCGCTTTGTTACTGTGGAAACCAATGAGATTGATGAGTGTAGTGAAGCAGATGGTCACTAAAGTTAGCTGAAAAAGGTTAGCCAGATTGCTAACCTAAAACAACTTTTACTGTCACGTTATAAAAACATGACAGACGCGGAACTACTTTGACTTCACCTTGGCGGAGTATAATCTATGGTATGTAACATGTTTCTGTCTTTAATATACTGGCTCTCTGTATTAACCGGCTAACGTTAGCTGCCTGATATACGTTAATGTATTAGCCAACCTGACATTAGCTTGCTAAGGTAACGTTAGCCACAAGTCAAACCTCAGGCGTAGTTAAGTGAACACTACTGTGTCCAGAGTCAAGTGTTTATCTATCGCCATGTGTCACGCTAAAGTCACTGATAATGCCTGGTTATTAACTACGTAGACTGTAGGGATGTACGCAGTTAATACACATAGAAGGATCGGTATGTGGCTCAGGTAAGTCAGCGTTACTGTTAGCAGAACTGCTAACTAACGCTAAACATGTTTTAACTGGTTCAACAAACCCCCAAGACCAACCCCCATCATTCATCCCTTTGAACAATAACACGCATTTAAAATGCAAGAGACTTGTGGAGACTCGTCAATGCACACCGGAGCAGAGTACTCAGTCACTGTGAATTACTCACAGCAGAACATTTCTCAAGACTTTCTCTCATCTGTGGGAGGCGTTTTAACGCTCAGTTTATTTTTGTTTAAACATTAACTTATATGTGAACTATGATTGACTGACATTGGTTGTGTTAAAACGAGGAGAGTGTGGATAAACTATATCCCCAAAATCTAATGCTTTTAAAGTAATGCTATTACGGTTCGCAACCCAGTTACGGTGTTGTAACAAGGGGTTATTTCATGTGGCATTTGTTCATGCCTCTGACATCTTTATAGCCTGCTATTGTTGTAGTGTTCAAAGTTATTTCAATGACTTCAACAGACTCAAGAAGATGCATGGATGAACATCTTTATAGCGATCTCAAATAGTTAAATTGTTGCAAAATGTTTCATTTTAACACAGCACTCTATTACTTGGACCTTGACCCCATACTCAGATAATAGACAGTAAAATCTAATCTTTGTTAGTCTTATCCGTCATTGACTGTAGAGAATGCATAGAAATTCAGGCAATAAGTTATGATGGAGTTTTAGTATTTAAGAGCTTTAGCTTACTATCTAACCGCTGTTTGTTTTTCTGCAGGTTGCTGTGTCACTTAGTAGGTCTTTGCCAAGAAGTTTCCACATGCTTTGACCCGACCTGCCAGGAAGTGCTTTCACTTTCACACACAGACAGACTTCTGCTGAGCCCCTCTCTCTCAGTCCAAGTACTGCATGCACACAATCTCCAACACTCACTGACCAGCTACAGCAAACATACACAAACCTAAGCTAACCCTTCTAAGCTAGGGATACCAACACAGCTACTGGAACAAACAACACACATATCGCCACCCCCCCTTCTGCTACCTCTTCTGCTTTTCCGTGCTCCTCCCCTCTACATAACTCTGGAGCAATGCAAGCGTCTCTGCTCTTGCTGAATTATGAATCATGCAAACCACACTGAGGACCTCCATCGCTCTCCCACTGAGCTCCTGAACCGTGCAACTGGTCACATCTCAGCTTGATGGCCATAGGATAACATGTATGGCCATTTGTTTTTTTCATCACATATATCTTTTTGACCCATTCTGATTTTACTGATGACTCCTGCCTACTCTTCAATTATTTGCAATTCATTGGCTTTCAACCCAGAAGGTGCTGACCCCCAGACATGCTATTTAATATGAATAATATGTCTGGATATCTTAGCAGACACTGTGAATGATCAAGATGAAACGGATGGACAATTGTCAACTTTCAACTTGTTGTATTTATATTTAATAACATTGAACAGTTCTGCTCCAAGTATTGAAAATAGTAGAAATACATATTTGTACACTAATATAAGCCATTCAACAAAGTAAACCCATTACCAGACTGTAATGGGAGGAAAAGCAGAGGAGAGGGGGGCATATGGCCTTCCAGAGTGGAGGAAACCCAGGGAAGAAGCAGAAGAGAGTGACAGCGAGAAGGATGTGGGCAGAGTTATGCGCATCCCTCTGCATCGCTGGGTGATGCACGGAGCAGTGATGTTCGGACGGGAATTCTGCTACGCCATGGAAACCGCCCTGGTTACGCCAGTGCTGCTGCAGATAGGTAAGGAGACGCTTACTGTCATATCAAGAGAGACACTGTTGCTCTTCACTCGCTTCAACGAATGTTCTAGTAATGCCACTTTGTCATACATTCAAGTTTCAAGGCTTTTATTGTCATGTGTGCGTAGCTACGGTGTAGAGGTGACAATGAAAATCATTGGCTCCTCCAACAGTGCAACACAATAAACAGATAAAATACTACAAGTAAATTAAATTAAATAGAATATAATAGAAACAGAATGTGATAGAAACTGTGCAGAATAGTCTATATACAGTAATTGGAATATTGATATATATGATATATGTGAGTTGCAAACAGATGAATGTTATGTATGTTCTTTCAAAAGTTCAGGTGTTTAGCAGTCTTCTGGCCTGTGGGATGAAACTGTCCCTGAGTCTGGTGGTTTTAGACCTCATGCTGTGGTAACTCCTGCCAGACGGCAGCAGACAGAACAGTTTTACATATCTACACATACAAATTCAATGAAACTTACCGCACTGGAATTTTCACATTCTTAATTGTATTGGCCCATTCTGTGCACCTTGTTGTGATCGGTATGGGACATTAGCAGACCAATTTGTTGGAACAGATGGCTTAGTGCCGCTGACATGCACACATACCTGTCTAAAAAGACATTCCTCAGTTTATTCGGAGGTATTTAAACCCTCCCTCACAAGTTACACAGTGGTAGAGTATCAGTGAAGCCATATATTGTTTTAAGCTGGTTAACACTAGATGTGTTCATATGTGTAGCAGGTTCTGTTAAACATGTTAGGTATCTTAGTGATATATCTGTGGCAGTGCTCCCCTGGTTAGTGTCAGGAAAGTGGCAGACCCACTTTGACTGTTTGCCCGGAGTCAGCTGAGTGTCCTTTTATGGGTTAATTGTTTATAAATATATAATTATAATTGGCTTGTTGTTTAAACCTACTACAGCTATCCAAAAGGATACGCCCATCAGTCTGCATTCCAGCTGTACCAGTATTCAGGTAACAGCACCACCACGGTGGAATGTGACTGTTGTTTCACAGCCAGACATGATCTATTGATTTCCCAGACTGCACCACTGTGTCATGTAACTTGTCTGCCCAACAGTAGTCAACCCTGGGCTATGCAGTTAGATGTAGATGAGGTTTGCCAACATAGCAGAAATTGAACAAAGGTATTTTCCCCTGGCTAGGTATGACAAGAATGTCTAACAAAGCAAATGTTAGCCTCTCCACATTTCTCCCTATTCTCATTATTGTAAGAAAGGTTATATTTGAAAATCTTTTATGCACATCCCATTGAGGATGTGTTTGAAAGCATTGTTTAGGTAGTACTGCAGCATTTATAACATTGAACTCAAGCAGGATGTTCCTCCTAGCCTTCATGCTACACAAACCTATTGAATGACTGAGTCATATATCTGGTTAAATGTGCCCTGTGGAGTTGTTCTTAAAACAAATAAAAGTCATGTTGGCACAAAGTGTTACTCACTAAAACACACTGTGTTGCCCTTGAGGTCTAACAAACATCTTGAATGCATTTCCCTCTGATTCATAGGGCTACTACAGGTCAAAAACTCCTAATGGTACCCAAGAGAGGTATTGCTATAATTCTAGCTTTGTTGTTGTCTTAAGAGAGGGAAAGCTGGAGCAGAGTAAGGCAGCATGTGTAACATGTTGTTCCCGTGAGAACCAGTCGCACCACCCAGCGAGCTGCCTGAGTTTAAGAATGTCCGCTTCTTACATTGAAACCACGTCTTTATAAGGATTGGAAAATTAGGATATATTCATTTAGCAGAGACATTTGTTATCATAACTGCCAGCTGAGAGCTGGGCATTGTCTGCAATAAATCTTCCATATATTTCAAACTAGTACACTGAAAAAGATCAAGCCACATTGATATTGAAATAGCTGCAAGATAAGGATGACTGTTCCCTGTTTTTAGTGCATGCTAAAGCCTAGTTCTGTCTCACAACTGGGGGTGATTTCACCACTTTCCTGGCTGGTTGGTGCATATTTCTGATTTGTTGTAACAGGCAACCTCATTATCTGAAATGCTCTTGCCACTGTAGACACATTGGTAAAGGAAGCATATTGAGAGCACTAGTGGTTTTGAATGCATTGGTATGTAAAAGCTGTCATGTTAGATCGAGTAGATCATAGGAAAACATGCACACTTCTCTGCTGAGACTTCCACAGTTTGATCTATTATAGGCCCCTAGATGACAAGCGTATAAACACCTTGTCTTATTGATGAGTATTCTACAAAAATGACAGGAAAAAAAAGAGCTGTGGAATTGATCACACGAGACATTGGCGCTCATATCCGTCTTTCAGTCAGCAGTAGTTAACTACAGTTTAAAAAATACTATGTCAATCAGATTAATCTCATTGCAAATCTTTAACAGATCTCAGTATCATACAGTACAGCATATATGAAAAGATCAGTGTAAAGGAACTTTTTTTGTTGCCATATCTCAATGATATAGCCTTTATTGCAAAATGAACACAAGACAAGCTATGTAATAACATTTAACAATCTGCTTTGACAGAGTCACACATATGCGTACTTTCACTTTATCTTAATATTGAATCTACCATTTGTTTGTGTGTTTTTTTTTTAGGTCTCCCCGAGCAATATTACAGCTTAACCTGGTTCCTCAGTCCTATCCTGGGTCTCCTCCTCACGCCTGTGATTGGCTCAGCCAGTGACCGGTGTACTCTGCGAATCGGCCGGAGAAGACCATTCATTCTGGCCCTGTGTGTAGGCGTGCTGCTGGGAGTGGCACTCTTCTTAAATGGATCAGTAATAGGTGAGTAGACGGTTCCAATGAGATTGCCATCTGAACTTTAAAACAAATAATGTTTACACTCCATGTTTGTTTGATTTTGATATGTGTTCTGTTAGGCCTTTCCCTTGGTGATACTCCCGGCAGCCAGCCAATCGGCATCGTCCTCACTGTGTTAGGTGTGGTGGTGCTGGACTTCAGTGCGGATGCTTCCGAGGGACCAATCAGAGCGTACCTCCTGGATGTTGCTGATACTGACGAGCAAGATATGGCTCTGAATATTCATGCCTTCTCTGCTGGTAAGACAGCATGCATGTTGGGACTCCAATATTTAAATAACACATAAGAAATGCATACATAAACATCCTCATGCATTTACAGTATAAGTGATATCACCTACATAATGAGTTTACAAATGTTCTACACATAGAGGCAGTACCTTTTTTATAAGCTGCTCATACTTGTCCTTGTTTCTTAGACTTTGCACACTTTAACATGCGTCCATTCCTGTCTCTTCAGGACTGGGCGGGGCAGTGGGCTACATGCTGGGAGGTCTAGACTGGACTGGCACAGCTCTGGGCCAAGCATTTAAAGAACAGGAACAGGTGCTCTTCCTGTTCGCAGGCATCATCTTTATTATCTCTGTCACTCTGCACATGTTCAGTATCCCCGAGCAATCTTTCGCTCCGTCCGACCGGCTTAAAGTCACAGGAAGGGCGGTGTCCACCAGTCAGTTGTCTTTGAGGCCTGTTGGTCACTCGGCACCTTTCCTTGATGTGATAGCGGAGGAGGATGCTTCTGCTCGAGCGTCTTCCCGGCAGGACAACGAATCAGATTCCGAGGAAGATGACATGGACTTCCTGACTGTGGAAAGAGTGCGGAGTAAAAGCGACTCAGTCTTAGCCATGCCAGACGCTACAATCGAGATGGATTCTGATCTCGATCCAGACTCACAACATTTCCTGACAGAGGTGCATCGCTTTCTACCAGAGACGCAGGCAGAGCTACAAGATACTTTTCAGCCATCAGATCACATTATTGGGACCCTTTCTCCTTCTGGTGGACCCCCTGACCTTACTGATGGGATGGTAGCCTCTAAAAATCCAGCTCGTACTGAGTCGAAGGGTTCAACAAACAGCCCTCCTCCTCACCTTCAGATACATTCTGGGTCAGAGAACTCAAACCTAAAAAAACAGGTAACATCTCACGATTATCTTCTATATTGTCTCTTGGACATTATATGGAACTTTTGTGCTGTGTTTCAGATATGTTGTCCCATGTATTCAGTTTAATTTGTTCCTTTAATACGTCTGTTCCTCTTGTGTCCCAGCAGGTCAAGGCTGTCAACGGTGCCAATGCGAGCTTGTCCTCTTCTGACCATTTCAGTGAAATGAAAGACAACGCCCCCACTAAGCTGCTGACCAAGACCTCAGTTTCTTCACGCCCACACCCACACACCTTCTACAGACAGGTACAATTGCATTAACCATTTTCACACCTACTTTCTTTAATAGTATTTTGGCAAATGTGAAAAAGCTCATGCTTTTTTTTCTCTTTAGCCCTCCTTCACTTTTTCCTACTATGGACGAGTGGGATCACAGCGATATCGACTGCGAAAGGCAGTGCCCTTGAGCCCTCGGCCAATCACCACCTCCCAGAGTCTGAATGACCTGAGCGAGCTCCATCGGCGTGCCGACCGGCGGGAGCTGTTGCTGTCAGCGAGCAGCCTCTCATCGGAGGGCTCCAGCTCTGAGGGAGGACCAGACAAGGGCACGACTGTTCGGCTGCTCTGGTTATCCATGTTCAAGGTGAAGTCAATGAGAAGTGTCCTTAATATTAATGTATTTTTGACCTTCCCTTATTTTACTATTGCGCTGCATCAAATTCACAACCTTAATAGGTTTGCAGTTGCAAATTAATTATTAAATTAATGAATAACACATTTTTGTGAAATTCATCCTTCATGTTTCCCCTGCTAGTCTTGAGTTCTTGTTTCTTTTTTGTTCTCCGTAGATGCCGAGGCAGCTGTGGACATTGTGTGTGTGTCACCTCCTCACATGGTTCTCCATTATCGCTGAAGCTGTGTTTTACACTGATTTCATGGGGCAAGTCATCTACCATGGAGACCCAACGGTACACACACACACACACACACACACACACACACACACACACACACACACACACACACACACACACACACACACACACACACACACACACACACACACACACATCGTATTGTTCAAGACACTTGTGCTAACTGATTGCATGTCACACTATTCATGTATGCTATTCAAACAATACAATGTCAGTTAACTTACCCAGTCTATGATGATTGCGTTGCTAAAATGATCCAACTTTTTTCAGGCACCATCCAATTCCACAGAGCTACTCAACTATCACAGAGGAGTGCAGATGGGCTGCTGGGGGCTGGTGGTCTACGCTGCTACTGCTGCTGTCTGCTCTGGTATAACCTAAACCTACATTTCAATCTCATTATTGCTGTAGTCTTCATTCATTTATATTTTCTTGTCATCTCTCCACTCCAGCAATCCTTCAGAAGTACCTGGATAACTTTGATCTGAGCATTAAGATTATCTACATTGTTGGAACTCTTGGATTCTCAATAGGTACATTTCCACAAGAGAATAAACAGCTGACTATAATGTTGTGAAGTTGGTTATGGACCAGTTGTCTTAATGGGTATGGAGAATAAAAGGAAATGTAATTTAAACAGATTTCATCTTTCTGAACTTAGGAACGGCTTTCATGGCGATCTTCCCTAATGTTTATGTTGCCATGGTGATGATCAGTAGCATGGGCATCATCTCCATGAGTATCTCCTACTGTCCCTACGCATTACTCGGGCAGTACCATGAGATCAAAGAGGTACGTACAGAAACAGACAATAAACTCAAATATCCACGCACGCTGTCAGAACCTGAAGATACATGAGAGTACTGAACACACTTACAAACACAAATATTTAAGATATGTATCATATCTTAAATATTAAGTATCATTACTTTTTAGATTAAGGTGTATTTAAAAAAACGTCATGTTTGCCCTGTCTGTAAACATACTCAACATTATAGTACTTTTTAAACCTAGACGCTGACAATCTACAGTACGGTTTATGGTACTCTCTTCTTTGTCCCTCTGCTCAGTACATTCACCACAGCCCAGCAAACACAAGAAGAGGTTTTGGGATTGACTGCGCTATCTTGTCCTGCCAGGTGAGCATTTATACTCTTTCCCCCTTCAGCTCTGAACTTAAACTGATCCAGTCGTGTCCAGACAAATTAGATTGTGATATTGAAAAAAGCATCAACTAACGACGACCTAGTGATAAATGGACTTTGATTCGGATACGTCATGTTTAGGGCTGTGAGCTTAAAGAACTGGATGTTTGTTTTCTAACTTTGCCTCATATTCAGGTCTTTCTGCTGTTGATAAGAAGCAATGGAAAGTATGAATGTCCTCACAGTGTGTACTTTTCTGTTGTGTCATTCTATCTTGTTTCTTTTCTAGGTCTATGTCAGCCAGATCTTGGTTGCATCGGCCCTCGGCGCTGTGGTAGATGCAGTTGGGAGTGTGCGTGTCATTCCTGCAGTTGCCTCCGGGGGCGCCTTCCTCGGCTTCCTCACTGCCTGTTTCCTGGTCATTTATCCTGATTTAGAGCCGAGCAGCTCAGAGACCAACCAGGCCTTGGTGGGTTTACCTGGAGAGCCAGAAGAAAATGGAAAAAGGAACAGTGACCAGAGGTTGGCTCTGCTGAGCCTCACAGATGGGGAAAGTTTGAAAAACACTGAGAAGGACACAGTTGCCTGAGCATTAACATGTCAAGCTCCACTATGTGAGGATTATACCAAATGTCTGTGCCTTTCTGATGGAGGGAGTATATTGAAAAGAGAGAAAACATGGCAGACCGTGTATTCCCATCTACAGAAATGTAGGCTGGGTGGATTTGAATGGAGAATCTTTTTTTGAGTAGAGGACTGACCAAAAGAAACAATCTCAGTGTTGGGCTGCTATGCCTGTCTTATTGCTACCTCCTCCTTAAAACAAATACAAGTTTGGATGGCTAGAAGGATAGAAGTGAGCCATTAGTGAATTGGTGAGACTGTTCAAACTAACTTAGCTCAGACTACTGAAACAAATGTAAGCCTTCATTGCGAAAACACAAATGGGAAGCACGCAAAGCACTTTCTATCTCACTTCAGAACACTATTGTTAAACTGATGCTGCAGAATGACGGGATTTGTGATATTTTATTTCACAGAGGCTCCTCCATTAGTGCTTAATGGACAATCATAGTGCTGTGCAAGTGCGTGTGCATTACATGTAGACTGAATACAGATGTTCATATATGTTTCAGTCTGTTAAGGGAATACCTTTGATGGAAGATAGGTTTATTATTTTGTTATTTAGGAAATTGCCAGAAAGTTTCAAAACAACATTCAAAGCCTTTTACATTTGTTCAAGACCCAAAACCCTTTTTTCTATTCACTTTTTGTATTCATTTTATTAATGCATAGAATGGTAGTGTGCAGTATGAAGTGACCTTTTATGACGTTTCTTTCTTAATGCGATACGACTATGCCATGAAACACAACACTTTGTTTTTTCATATTGTAGTAAGAATTAAGCCAGCAGCTGTCAATGTATGTTTTGCTCTACTGTTGAGTGCAATGAACAACAAAAGCAATGCAAAGTCTATCACAATACATTTTGCATTGCATTTTTGACCAATAGTGTAACATGGATTCTAACTTTCTTTTGGGTTTCACTGGGATTTGTTTTAGAGATGGCATTTGTTTAGCTTTTTCTTGAATTATATCAAAACATTTTTTTGTAATATACATTCCAAATACAGTTGAAAGGAGAAACACCATCATCAGGGTACATACAGTATATAACATCCATTAGTTAGAGTGCCAAACCTATCATTTGACCTGACCTGATGTACGCAGTGGTCAAATATCAAGAGGAATAGCTGCCATACTGCCAGGATTCAGCTTCCTTTAGAAAAACTAACATGTTTAGAAATGGAGAAGGTCTGTAAAGGATTATTGTTAACATTTAGCAGAATGCAAGATAATGGTTAGCATAGTCCCCATTCTCAGTGTCACAAACAGTGCAGTGTGCATAGTGTCATCATCTACAGATGTTCAACCTTAATTCAACAGTTTTTTGTAGCATCTTCAGTAAACTTTGCCAGTTAGTATACATGTCCTGCTCAGCCTTAAGTCTACTTATAAGAACAATATTTATTTATTTAGGAAGGTTTTAAGCTATATCGTCTACTCTAAAACATGCGCTGCATATTGACGACTTATATGCAAGGCCACCGACTGATCTATGCAAACTTGACATTTCCCTGACTGGGATGTGGTGACCAAATGAAACGTTTTAGAGGACAACCAGAAAGACAAGTGCACTACAACTTTTATTCCTTTAACACTTACTTAGTTCAATGTAATTTAGCTTTAGCTGGTCTAAATGTTTCAAAGATCTTTCTATCTCAGTAAGAAGCTTTTTACACTTCATTTGAAGTGTTTCTAGAAACAGGCCCCTGACTTATTGAAATAGTTTTGGTTGTATACAAATGTTAAGGTGTTTAGGATGCTTGAAAGTCAATCCCTTGTGTGATTTTAAAGGGATCTTTTAATAATTTTGCTGCTGCACAAACTTTTGTACTTTGTAAACAAGACATTTTTGTACCAATTGTTTTGGTATTGGTAAACAAAAGAATGAATGCACCTTCACTTGTGTCTCTTTTTCTGCATGTAGTCTTCATTTCTTCTTTTCATTCTTTCACTAATGTTTGCAAAAGTCATAATGGAGATAAAATAACCTCCCTTCAATGCAATTAACCAAAGAAAAATAATTATTGATATAAGTAGGGCGCAATTTACAAGTTAAATGAATAGTTAAACATCTGTCATGGCACCTCTCTTACCCTTGACAGACAGAGAGACTAAGTATTGGAAGGGTTTGGTATAATGTCTCAGGATAATA